>NW_015656021.1:187460-194477 GCF_001515625.1 Sinocyclocheilus rhinocerous | reverse complement strand
CAGAGTTTAGCTCCAACTTGCCTCAACACACCTGACTGGAAGTTTCTATGCCTAGTAAGAGCTTGATTAGCTGGTTCAGGTGTGTTTAATTAGGGTTGGAGCTAAACTCTGCAGGACACCGGCCCTCCAGGACCGAGTTTGGACAGCCCTGGCTTAAACCATTAGTGACTGAGATGAGTTTATGTCAGTTATGTCAATGTGCGTTTATGTAGGACGTGGTGCATATGTGAATCAAACCTAGTGAACTCCTACATAGACAGAAATGCTGTGTGCCATTTAAATATCACTCTTCAATTGTAAAAATGCAATAGTGTATGGTGTTAGCATGTTACTAATGGTGCCATACTCTAATAAACAAACAAATACATATCAGACAATAATATTGGGCAAAACAGACCATTTTAAATTGGACTTACATTTATTATAGTTTTCGGTATTGAATGCAGTGGTGCATTCAAGTGTTCTTGGAAAGTTCACATTTACGAGTTGGGAAGTCATAATTATGATGCCAGGTGCTTTCAAATCACTTTAGTTGGAGTAAAATGACAATGTACCACATACAATTCAAGAAGATTTTTTAACGCTACTTCTACAAAAAAATGAATAAAGAATTCACATCGGGTGTGTTTTTCCTTTTATTCAATTTATGAGGATGTAATTGTTATATATTATATCATAATTGTATAAACAATTAAATACAATATAATGAAAATTCAATATAATGAAACATAGAATACAATGGTATTTTGTACATGCTACTTAGTTTTATTATAAATGAAAAAAAAAAAAAACATTTTAACAAATGTATTATTAATACACCCATTTCATCCATTATGTCTGACATGTTTTCTCACTGACACGCTGCAGAAACAGTTTCCTATTCATAGTTACATCTTTGTGGTGACGTTCATGTGCAAGGCTGAGAGACAGACAGACAGAGACAGACAGACAGACAGACAGACAGACAGACAGAGAGACAAAGAGACAGACAGACAGACAGACAGAGAGACAGACAGACAAACAGACAGACAGACAGACAGGCAGAGAGAGAGACAGACAGACAGACAGACAGACAAACAGACAGACAGGCAGATAGACAGACAGATAGACAGACAGACAGACAGACAGACAGGTCTGTGTGAAAAATGACTGTGTTCTGCTCGGAGGGTCAGTCGGGCAGCTGGTACTCCATGTCCATCATCAGCTCTGGCAGCCAAACGCCTGGCACCATTTCTAGCACAGCCGTCCATCTGTGCACAGCTGGCACAGGCCTGACCAATCACACGGCCACTTTGGGATCTGGATGCCTCCGGCGCTGCAACTGCCAGAACCGTTAGTAGAGAGACAGACAGACAGCTGAACGTTTACTTCAAATGTACAACCCGACATACAGAACAACATTTGTCATGCTCTTCCCAGACTGTGCAATTTGTGTAAAGCAGTATAATCAATATCGGGGAGTCTCAAATAACCCAGTCTGGCAGGGACTTTGCCTGCTGAGTGATGAAAACACACATCAAAGCGCACTTCACTTCTAACTGTTAGGATTTGCGCGACTGCTCGTTTTCACCATTTGACGACTCACCCAGAAAAGCAGTCAACTAGTCGGCTCAGCAGTGCAAAGTTCAAAAACCGTCACATATCATTTGCCCATTTTGCTCAGAATAAACACTACAACCACGACTACATTAAACTTTTGCCAGATTTGCCAAAGTGTGTAAAAAGTTGTCAGCTGACGTAAAATCAGAGTCGGGGCAATTTGAAACTAATGTGTGCAAATTCAATCTGTGCTGATATCCCTCAATAAACTCAGGTGCGGCCAGTTTTCACCTTTTTTTTATTAAATATTGACACATTTTTAATTTAATATAAAAAATGCTTTAAAATGTGAATTTATTTTGCATTTTATAATTAACCAAAACATTTTCACAAAATAAATTTTTAGCAATTTTAGTAACAGTAAAAGTGACTAAAATTAATGTACAGTGGGTATTATCCAGCTGTATTTACTCAGTGCAACTTATAACATCCAAGTGAAAGATAAAACACCAACATGTCAGAAAAAAATATAACAAATAAAAACCAGAATCAGCCCCTTGTGTCAGTATTTTGTTGAAACACCTCTTGCTTTAATTACAGCCTTTAGTCTGTTGGGATTTGTCTCTACTAACTTTGCAATATTTGCCCGCTCTTCTTTGCAAAACTGCTCAAGTTCAGTTCAATCTGATGGTGAGTGTTCGTGGACTGCAGTCTTCAGGTCATTGCACAGATTTTCAGAGGGGTTTCAGTCGGTCTCTCTGTCAGTCTGGGCTCTGAAGGCCATGCAAGGACATTCAGCTTTTTCTCCTTCAGCCACTGTGTGCTCAGTTCTGCTGTGTGCTTTGGGTCATTCTCATGTTCTCTGTCCCATTGACAGCTTTCTGGCAGAGGGCACCAGATTTTCCTCAAGAATTTGACTGTATTTTGCCCCGTCCATTTCTCCTTCTATCCTGACTCGTGCTCCAGTCGCTGCTGCAGAGAAACACCCAGAACAGATATCACCAGCTCCATGCTTTACTGCAGGAACGCTGTTATCTGGATGCTGAGCTGGATTGGATTTCCGTCAGACATATCGTTTGGTGTTGATCCCAAATAATAGTTTTAGTCTCATCTGCCTCCGAATCTTCGAGGTGTGTTTTGGCAAAGCTCAGTCTGACGCATCTGGCCTTTCTTGAGGAGAGGCTTTTTTCCATTCAAGCCACATTTGTGGAGAATCAAATAATTCAGTTTTAGTCTCATCTGCCTCAGAATCTTCGAGGTGTGTTTTGGCAAAGCTCAGTCTGACGCATCTGGCCTTTCTTGAGGAGAGGCTTTTTTCCATGCAAGCCACATTTGTGGAGAATCTGTGATATTGTTGTCACATGCACACAATGATCACTCTTGGTCATAAACTCCTGCAGCTGCTTCAGAGTTGCTGTAGCTCTCGGTCTCCTCTCTGACCAGTCTCCTCTCTTTCATCAGTTAGGAGAGACGATCTGATCCAGGGAGGCTCTGTGTTGAACCAAACACCTTCCACTTCTTAATAATGGACTTCACAGTGCTTCTAGACATTGATAAAGCCTTTGAAATGTTATTGTCTCATCTCCTGACTTGTGCCTGTCCACAACTTTATCCCGGAGATCTTCTGACAGTGCCTTGCCGCCCATAGCTGATTGTTTGCTTCAGTTGCACTACCAAGGACTGAAATGCTCCAGGAAAGCTCTTTTTATATATATATATATATATATATATATAGTGCCCATAATTCAATTCTTGCCAGATGTGGCAACTGTAAATTTGTTAACAAACTATTAAATAATGATGAGTAAATAGGCACAGATTTTCTCTCTGCATGAAAAAAATATATATTTACAAACCAGTGATTAATCTGGAATCTCAAGAAAAACGGTTTCTAAAGGCCTACACTGACTGTAAAATGATGGTGATGATGATGATGTTTTCTTTAGCTGAGGAAGCAGCAATTTGATGAAGAAACTGTGGCTTCGGTCATTGATAAAGCCTTTGAAATGTTATTGTCTCATCTCCTGACTTGTGCCTGTCCACAACTTTATCCCGGAGATCTTCTGACAGTGCCTTGCCGCCCATAGCTGATTGTTTGCTTCAGTTGCACTACCAAGGACTGAAATGCTCCAGGAAAGCTCTTTTCATGCTGAGCTGATCAAAATGAGCACACCTGGTCACAGGTAAAAGTAAAACGGCTTTGTGTGCCATTGAGAATGTGATGAGCTGCACCTGATTGAGTTTACAAGTCATTTTAGGAGGGGCTGATCCTTTTTCCAACTCACTGATTCTGCTTTTTATTTTGTTCTGACATGTTGGTGTTTTATCTTTCACATGGATGTTATAAGTTGCACTGAGTACAGCTGGATAGAACAAAAACTGTGTCCGTCTTTGACTGTAAAATGATGGTGATGATGATGATGTTTTCTTTAGCTGAGGAAGCAGCAATTTGATGAAGAAACTGTGGCTTCGGTCAGTTAGTTTCATCAGAGCCTGTAGTTAAACTGTGAGTTAGGCAAAGGTCAGGGACGGCGTGAGTTTCGCCGTTTCTCGTCCTCTCAGGAGTCCACACAGAGCTGCAGTCTGTTCCACACTCATTTGTAACAGAGGCAGAGCAGCGCCATGGGCTTCCAGTTCCACACGAGGCCAAGGTGACCTTTCTCTGGACCGAAACAGAGCTGCCCTCATGCCGTGTGCTGGTACGTTCCCAAATTAAGAGAGACCCTGAAAACCTCAGGAAGGTCAGGCTACATTACTGCCTACAACAGCCTTTAAACCAGGACAGGCCATCCGTTCACGGTCCAGAGAGACCGCCGCTCTCACAGGACACTATCAGGAATTATTCCATATATCAACACTGCGGTGACTGGGTTACAGACCTTCAGAACAACAGATCAGATCTGTATGTGGTTTTCTCCATAAACCAGAACTGTTTCAAAAGAAGCCAAAGCATCAACCTTTGCATGTCACCAGCAACAGACATTTTACAATTAAATGTAAGACTTTTTAAGACCTTCAAAAATGAAGCTAAATATTAAATGTCCCTAAAGAACAAATCCATAAAATCTCAAAATAATTCATGCATCCCTTTTACTTAAACAGGCATTTTGGCGCATATTTATTCAATCAATCAACCAATCAACCAATCAATCAATCCATCAATCAACCAAGTAAAAAAAAAATACATGCTTAATTCAATAAATACATATGTACAATGTACTAGTATATCAGTGCATATAAATAATATAAATCAGAGGATTATTAAGCGGGTAACTGTGCAAATATTGCACAAAATCTATATATTGTTTGTGTTAAATAATGTTAAATAATGTTCTCAGTCATTCCTTTCTGTGACGGACGGCCCAATGAGAAGATACAAGAGTTTGCATTGAATTAAAGGTCAGATACAGTTTATTGTGTACCAAAATACCAATAATAATCAGTGAATTTATAATGCATAATGCGGAACTTTTAATTATAAATAAACCTGAAATACATCAGGACTCTTATTTTGAAATGACTTCGCTTTGCTACTTCCAGCTGTTCATTCAAATTAATTAGTTTATTAATCACTCATATCTCTACTTTTTGTCCCCAAATTTAAGACCTTTTAAAATAATAATTAAGACCTTTTGTTCTGTAACGACGTCACTCCAGCTTCAGGTCAACTTTTCTTCCTACATTGTTATTAAATCATTACCTTTTAGATGTTTAGTAATCACACAAGGACACACATAGTGGAATAACTATTCTACGGAGCCCTCAAGGGCTGGTATGAAAACATAAAATAAAATAATAATAAAAAAAAACAAGAGGGAAAATTTGTTTCAATATTTTTGTGCCTCCTGCAACTGTATTGCGTTTCCCTCGAAAACCTGTGTGTTTCCTCGTGAACGTATTGACATAACATACTTCACGTTATTTCCATTGCCATTTTGTGAGAGAATGCAAATATTGAAATATGAAATGATTTTTCGAAGACTGTTGGAGTATGTTTTACAAGAAAATACTATTTCGGTTTTTCTACTTCAAAATGTGACTTTTCACATTTTATACTTGTTGAGCTTTGAAGGTTCTTCGGTTTATCCATACAGGCAGTGCATATGACTTGATTTATTATTCCAGTATGGATTTCTCATAAGAATTAGGCACATTGGACCCACTTTATATTAAGTGGCCTTAACAAGTATGTACTTACATTTAAATTAATAATTTGGTACAATGCACTTATTGTGTACATACATGTTTTTACATTGTACTTATATTTTAAAAATACCTGCATGTAATTACATCTGTAATTCATTTCTGTAATTACATGTATAATTACACAGTTGACCCATCCCTTACACCTTAACCCACCCTTAAACCTACCCACACCACCAAACCTGTCCCTAACCTTACCCATATCCCACCTCAATAGCAGCAAAAGTGTTTTGCAATACAATATGAACACAATAAGTACATTGTACTTAATTTTGATGTAAGTACATAGTAGTTAAGGCCACTTAATATAAAGTGGGGCCGAAAACGGAAAACTAAAGTAGGAAATGAAAATAAAAACTAGTAACATTTTGAGAATAGTATATTAACCCTGCTCGGTAGCATTGAGTCATCTTCTATGGCTCATCTCAACTCATACATACATCACTGTCATCATGTCACTTCCTTGTTGGGAAGTTCTGTCAACTGAAACGTAACCTGCCAAAGAGGTTTATGGCTGTTTTCATCAGTAGTTGGTGTTGTTTCTACTGAAGGGAAGAGTCAGCCGCTGACATTTGAGCGTTCGGCCCTTTACTGTAGCCTTGGGGAATGTCTTTGCACAGTGCATTTCAGCAGGACTCGGCCCAGCTCCAGTTCTGACACCTTGACATCCCTCAAACATGGCTGGAAGCATCTTATTCGTTTGAATCGCACACTTCTCTGACTGCTGAGGTGGAAGGGCACAGCTCATCCCTCACCTCACTCTTACTGATTCATCAAGACGGCAGAAAATACAGGCTGAATCACAGATGTGTATTCATAGAGTACATACAGGGACAAACACACACAGACATGCATACTAAGATGCTATAGCAATCAGAGCTCAACAATAAGGATGGGCTGTTGGCTTTGGGGCCATTGAGGAGAATTCAAGCTGGCTGATTGAACTGTCATTGGCAAAGATAAACATTATGATTTCTGTTATGAATTGAAAATGTTTCTTTATATTATCTTTATATTATTTACAAGTGGGGGCTGTAAGAGTTTGATAGGGGTCTATTTGAGAACAAATACATCAAATACATACAAAATGTACTTTTAACAAAGATTAATAAATACTGTAACAAATGTATCGCTCATTGTTAGTTAATGTTAGTAAATGCATTAAATATAGTTAACAATTAGAACCTTATTGTAAAGTGTTATCGAAATGTTTCATTGTATTTTTTATAATCTGCAAAATATATTAAAGGGGTCATATGATGCGATTTCAATTTT
>NW_015656021.1:184801-186863 GCF_001515625.1 Sinocyclocheilus rhinocerous | reverse complement strand
CACTCATATCTCTACTTTTTATCCCCAAATTTAAGACCTTTTAAAATAATAATTAAGACCTTTTGTTCTGTAACTACGTCACTCCAGCTTCAGGTCAACTTTTCTTCCTACATTGTTATTAAATCATTACCTTTTAGATGTTTAGTAATCACACAAGGACACACATAGTGGAATAACTATTCTACGGAGCCCTCAAGGGCTGGTATGAAAACATAAAATAAAATAATAATTAAAAAAAAGAAGAGGGAAAATTTGTTTCAATATTTTTGTGCCTCCTGCAACTGTATTGCGTTTCCCTCGAAAACCTGTGTGTTTCCTCGTGAACGTATTGACATAACATACTTCACGTTATTTCCATTGCCATTTTGTGAGAGAATGCAAATATTGAAATATGAAATGATTTTTCGAAGACTGTTGGAGTATGTTTTACAAGAAAATACTATTTCGGTTTTTCTACTTCAAAATGTGACTTTTCACATTTTATACTTGTTGAGCTTTGAAGGTTCTTCGGTTTATCCATACAGGCAGTGCATATGACTTGATTTATTATTCCAGTATGGATTTCTCATAAGAATTAGGCACATTGGACCCACTTTATATTAAGTGGCCTTAACAAGTATGTACTTACATTTAAATTAATAATTTGGTACAATGCACTTATTGTGTACATACATGTTTTTACATTGTACTTATATTTTAAAAATACCTGCATGTAATTACATCTGTAATTCATTTCTGTAATTACATGTATAATTACACTCCGGGTCTGTCTTTTTTGGGATGGAATTCTATCAGGATCAGATGATGTGCTATGAGATATGAAATTAACATCAGTATCTCCGGGCCGCTGAGGGGGAACGCGTCTAATCCCAGCCGATTTATTTATTTCTTCATCAGATTTATGTCAAAATATGCATCACACAGACGCCACCGGAGCTCAGGGCGCACCGTTTCAATCACCGCGTCCAGAAAGCTGATACATTAATAATTCCATGTATCACTAAGAAGGAGGATTATTTTATATATTTTATGATTACGGTTTAAAGCGGAGGTTGATGCTGGAGAGGAGACTCGTATTTCTAGGCGGTTACTCGGGCAGCAGCGACAATAAACTTCTACATATCATAATTCCTGTTTTACTTGGCTTCGGAGGTGAATTTACGA
This sequence comes from Sinocyclocheilus rhinocerous, assembly GCF_001515625.1. Classification (NCBI taxonomy): domain Eukaryota; kingdom Metazoa; phylum Chordata; class Actinopteri; order Cypriniformes; family Cyprinidae; genus Sinocyclocheilus; species Sinocyclocheilus rhinocerous. The sequence goes on along the minus strand of NW_015656021.1, from coordinate 185,699 downwards.
CATCCACTTGAGTTTGCTGAGCGCCACCTGGAGCGCAACATGAAAACGACTCCGAAAGCGTCTCTGTTAGCAACAGTACGCTACACTCATTAGAGTATCAAATACTGTGATTTTTATATGCAAGAATTATTAGATGTGTTACATAAACTCTTATCTAACATGAGATTAACACAGCATGAAAAGTAGTTTTAAAGGCATGGATTCTCCGGTGACCCCAGTGAGTCTGGACTGTAGGATTGGATTGGTAGGGACAGAAGCCTGAGATTATGATATTAAATCAAACCAGCGATTAAAGCCATGATTCACAGGACCTTCATCATATTCAGAATGAAGGGTTTACAGAAACGCCGCCGATCAGGAGTCAATTTCCTCAGCTGGCAGCTCTGAGTTCATGGAAAGAGCTGCACAGTAATTTGTCTTTAGAAAAAAATGAACATTTACTTCTGTTAAATTTTACATGAGAATCACTGACAGTCAAACTAACGGAGTGTGATTCCCCTTCATCTACTCTCAATCTGTTACTCTATTCATATTAAAATTTCATATTGTAGATATTTAAACATTTATCTATATAACTACTATCTATCCATCTACCCACCCATCCATCCGTCCATCCATCCATCATCCATTCATCATTGTGTATCTATCTATCTATCTATCTATCTATCTATCTATCTATCCGTATCTACCCACCCATCCATCCATCCATCTCGACTCATCCATCCATCCATATCTACCCATCTATCTATCTATCTATCTCTACCCATCCATCCATCCATCCATCCATCTCGACTCATCCATACAGCCATCCATCCATATCTACCCATCTATCTATCTCTACCCATCCATCCATCCATATCCACCCATCTATCCATCTCTACCCAACCATCCATCCATC
>NW_015656021.1:181716-184733 GCF_001515625.1 Sinocyclocheilus rhinocerous | reverse complement strand
CCATCCATCCATCCATATCTACCCATCCATCTATCTCTACCCATCCATCCATCCATATCTACCCATCCATCTATCTCTACCCATCCATCCATCCATATCTACCCATCCATCTATCTCTACCCATCCATCCATCCATATCTACCCATCCATCTATCTCTACCCATCCATCCATCCATATCTACCCATCCATCTATCTGTCTCTACCCATCCATCCATATCTACCCATCCATCTATCTCTACCCATCCATCCATTTTGATTCAAATCTATTCATGAAAGTGAACAAAAATATAGCAAAAACAACAAAAAATAAATGAAGAGACTGAAGGTTTTACATCTTGATGTGACAAAAAGGAAGACAATTGGAAATGTGCACTGTATGTTTCAACAGAAGTCAGCACATAAAAGTGCCTGTAATTGAAGAGACACCCATAAACATTTGATCACAACTATCATCTGATCGTTCCCTGTTTCACGAGAGGGTACGAGGTCGTGTACATTAGCGGCCGCTCGCTTCAGTTGTCAAGTACAAACGACGCGCCAGCGGGCAGATGACTTCTCCATTCGCTCCTCCATTTTGTTTCCAGCGAGAACAAGCAGAAAGAGAAAAGGCTTTTAAAAATTTGGAGCTGACAGCACAGAACACATGCCGCCTTTCTCTGAGTAACGTCCAGAAGCACCGGAGGAGGAAATGGTGCTTTAAATTGCCTCTCTTTTATCTGCCTCCTCCTATCCCCTATTTCCACTTCCTGCGGAGCATGACGGAGAACATGAGCCGTTGTTTCAGCGAGAGCATGTACAGGTTCAGCGTTTCAGCGCGACAGTGGTACTTCACTGTGTTTTCATAAATTCACGCTGCTCTGTGTTTGCTGGAAAATAAAGCGTCCCGGTCGCCTCCACGCTTGACGTTTACGAGCCGCTTCACGCTGCCGTCAGAAATCAGTTTTAAGGTCAATCTATAAAACTTCATGGAAGCTGTAAAGATGCACTTGTGGTTTTGAGTATATAATCAAATGTAATGTATGCAGAATTATTCTCCTCACAGCATGAGACGGTTCAAAGAGACGACTCTGATACTTTGGTGTTTAAAGAACTATTTGCTCAAGAAAGAAAATCGTGTCATTATATTTACTCAGTCTCATGTCATCCCAAAGCTTGTGTGCTGATATTCTTTCTGTGAAATGCAAATAGGGATTTTCTGATGATTCTGCATTCAGCTCCATTTCATAGAAGGTACAGTTTTCACAGTGACCACGTTTATCAAGCACAAATAAGGACAAGAAATCACCATAAAACATCATGACAGTAGCTCCGTTGATGGACTGTCAGCAATTGTACGATTGCTAACTTGCTAAAACTCAAGAACCCTTCATTCTAAAGAGCAGAGAACCTTAAAAACAGCTTAAGAGCCTCGTTCAGATGTGGTTTCTCGTGTGCCAGTGCTGTACAAGATACGACAGTCCAACATCATCTCATAAGTGCTCATATGAGTATGATCTTATAAGTATTTGTATGTATTTTATGTACAAGTTTGATTCTACCACAAGTACTTACGTTTACATAGAAATTCAATCGACACGAATCAAATTAATTCCTTTGTGTAAATGATGTGTATTTACACAAACAAAACTGAACTAAAATAACACAATAAATATATACAGAGGCCTAAAAGCATAGAGTTCATTGGGTCCATACCTTAAAACAGTTCAAACAGGATCCAACGGATGCTCTGCAGTGAATGGGTGCCGTCAGAATGAGAGTCCAAACAGCTGATAAAAACATCACAATAATCCACAAGTAATCCACAGCACTCCAGTCCATCAGTTAACATCTGGAGAAGACAAAAGCTGAAACTAATCCAGCATTAAGATGTTTTAACTTCACATTTCAAAATACTGTGATCTTTCAATCAGCTGTTTGGACTCTCATTCTGATGGCAAGTATTAATGAATTAAGATGGTTTGGCAGCAGAATTGTACAGTTACATCATCTACCAGCAGGAACTAACCGCTAAACCAGTTACAGTCAGTCTCTGAATGCAGGAAACTCTTTCAGATCATCGCAAATATTGAGATGCTCGTACGTAATGAGATAGAGTTTTGCTCAATAACACGAGTCTCTGATCATCCAGACAGCAGAATAAATGGCTTCACTTAAAATTTAATTCATTATCGTCCTTCAAATTACCCCTCACACCTCCTGTCATCTGCCGCTTTCATTCGCCCCACGGCAAATTCACAATGAAGTAATTGAATGAAACGATTCGCTCTCATTTTTTTTTTTATTAGTGGTTTAGGCAGTCAGGTGTGCCGCTATGCTTATTTCCTCAGACAATTAAAGATCCATAATTCATTGCAACAGGAAGTGAGCGTGGGGAGTCTCATCTCGCTTGGACATGGATGATTCTTTGCTTCTGATTAGAGAAATTCTCCTGACGGCCGAGAGGAGAACGACACGTGAAATCACTCTATGAATGCATGTACATAAACGATGAAGATTTTAATTGCTTTTGGAATTTGGTTTGTTTCATTTCTTGCCATTCCGGAGAATTAATTAATTGGAGCATTGATTTTAAAAATCAGCTCAGCAACAGATTATCCGAACAGACCACAGTCACTTTTCATAAAGCAAAACTACAAGTTCATGAGCGAATAAGTCAATAGTGGATACAAGCTTTGCATTTCATATTAATGACAATGACAGATGCAGCAGCAATGCTGCATACTGTACTTTCGTTTTTTTTTTAAGTCAGGGATATATATATATATATAGAATCTCACACAAGTGAGTACACACCCCACACATTTGTAAATATGTTATTATATCTTTTCATGTGACAACACTGAAGAAATGACACTTTGCTACAATGTAAAGTAGTGAGTGTACAGCTTGTATAACAGTGTAAATTTGCTGTCCCCTCAAAATAACTCAACACACAGTCATTAATGTCTAAACCGCTGGCCACAAAAGTGAGTACACCCCTAAGTGAAAATGTCCAAATTGGGCCCAAAGTGTCAAT
>NW_015656021.1:170579-179573 GCF_001515625.1 Sinocyclocheilus rhinocerous | reverse complement strand
GTGTGTGTGTGTATATATATATATATATATATATATATATATATATATATATTCAAAGTAAAATGGTGTAAAATGAATGAATATGACATGAGAAAATATGAAGAGGTTGTTTTTTTGGAGTTTGCTCTTGTTCTCCTGTCTTTCTTTGTTGGGTTTTGAAGGGTTTTTCTTGTGTAGGCCCAAGAAATTGACGGAGAGCATTAAAATGAAAGGCCTGCAGATGTTAATTATAATCTGAGAGCTGTTGGGCTTCGTGTGAAGACCCTGGGCAGAGTTTTAACCCACACACACGTCAACGTCCCGACACAGGGCTCGCAGAGACTCAGACACACACAGGCGGACAGGTCTACAGATTATATTTTTCATAATTAGACCAGAGTAGGAGCGGAAGTGAATATGTGCTTATTAGCACAATTAAAAGCAGCGAGACGCACAATCCTGGGCTCAGAACGGCTTTCACCCCGCAGGAAAACAGTGCTGATGGGCGGATGCCAGAAATAGACGCTCGACATGGAAAATCTGAGGCGAAGTTTTGACTTCTGGAGTGAAGATATACAGTCAGCGAGCTGTCAGACAGCAGGAGCTAGCTAAACACCTCATATCATCAGCAATCACATTTCCGTCATCTTTTAAGAGCGTTCAGAAGTCCAAATCCAAACTGTGAAAAACATCTCATTCTGTCCACACTGAATCTGTATCTGTGTGATGCAACTTTACAAAGATGGAGCAGATTTAATCTAGATAGCAAAAATATTTACTTACAGGGATCAGAGAAATTATGGAAAAAGGCTGTGAACAACAAAATTATGACTATTTAATTTTTTTTTAAAGTACTACCACTACTACTACTAATATGACCCCTTTAATGAAACTAAGAGTAAGAACTTAATTGATCAAAACATTACATTTTAAAGATTATTTCATCCCTTCATTCATTCCATAGGCAGGCAGTCTGTTTTCATGTGCATAATCCTTTAAAGATTAAAAAAATCATCTCAGTTATGATTGTTGAAACCTAAAAATATTCTCATTCAGTGATCTGTAGATAGGTTTTGAAGTGTGTGATATTCAAACAATCCTACAATAATAATCTTCATGTAAACTCATTCTGAGAAAATAACGATGATTATATTAATGAAGCTTATTAACGAAGCTCTGCTATGTAATATTTCATGATTATTTTTAAGCCTCAAGGTCAAGTAGTATCTCAGTGTCAAATCACTGTGGAGCATCTGCATGAGCTCATTAATATTCATCAGCTCAGCCAAGCCAATCATCTTTAAGCCCCTCCCACTCCCAAACTCATTCATCCAACTCTAAACCAGATGAACCCATTTGGAAACATGAGACGAAGCTCCCGAGGAACTGAATGACTCCAGTGTGGTTCTGGCTTTGAGAGACGCCGCAGATGACTGTGGAAAAACAGAGCAATAATGTCATTCTGCTAAAGAGGGGTTTCTGAAATTGCATAGATGTATGAATATGACCGCGTTCACTATTGACTTGGGATCCAAAACCATACAAATGACAGAAAATCATTAGCAGAAAGACAGAGGAACTGAACAGAACAGATACAAAAAAAAAGAATGAGGGAAACTATGCATTACTTCAACACTTCAGCAAAAAAGACAGATTGTCATTTACATTGTATATGTAAAATGCATGTGCACACACACACACACACACACACACTCATAAGACCTTAGCAACTGGCCTGAACACCCTAAGAAACTGCACGGCAACACCACAGCAACCACCGACAACATGCTTACAAGTGTAGAGCAACGCTTTAACAATGACTCATTACAGCCAACCAATGGCAACACACCAACAAACAAAACCAACCACCCGCAACATCTCAGCTAATACATGGCAACACACTAACAACTATTCATAACACCTTCAAAACACCCTAACAACCGCACATCTCAAAGCAATTCAACTCAACTATTTTACGTTTTGCTGAACTGTTGGCTAATTCGTATCAATCGCATTTGTACTTTTTCACGCGATCTGCTTACGCCCCACTGACGGTTAGGTTTAGGGGTGGACCATTATGCTTAAATTTATTTTTCTAAAGCTCATGATTTTGTATGAAGCACAACATATGATTCCATACTAAACAGTGACCTCGTAAAACGATTACATTTTCTCATAGATCAGATTGCTGCCAAATAATGCTCTAAAAACTACTCAGAACACCCTAGCAACCAAAGAGCAACGTCCCAACAACTATCAACTTTGCAACCTCTTTACAAAGGACTGAAAACAGTAGCAATCAAATCCTTGCAAACCTCTCAGACCACCCTAATATGAACACACAGCAATGCTCTAAACATGGTTTTTGCATTAGTAACTCTGTAGCAACATACTTAAATCTACTCAGAAAACTTTACATATGGATGTCCTTTCAAATGCATACCAACTCATTAAAAAGGCACCTAACAACCCACAAACCGCAGCAACTGCAAAACAACATCCCATAAACCTCCAGAACGTCTTAGCAACTGTGAAGCAATGCACAAACAGCCATTCAGGAGAAATTAGCAACCACTCGCAACAGTTTTGGAACTGCATAGCAATGCACTACATGTTTGCATTTGGCAGACGCTTTCATCAAAAGCCACTCAAGGCACACATTTGATCAGTTCTTGTTTTCCCTGGTAACTGAACCCATGACCTTGGTGTTTCTAGTGCAGCGCTCTACTGTTTGAGCTACAGGAAAGCTGCAACTCTTAAGAGCAGCACATGGATGCCCAATCCAGCCCCAATGAAACACACCTGAGCCAGCGAGTCTAGGTCTTGAGGATCACTGGAAACAGCCATGCAGGTGTGTTGTAGCTACATTAAACTCAAAGGGAAGGTGCAGCAGGATTGGACACCCGCTCTAGCTCAAAGCAATGTGTTAAAAACTACTGAGCCATTGCAAAACCCTAGTAACCGCATACGACCACACTGCAAATACCACAGCTTTCTTTGGAAATCATTAAAAATCTGGTTTCCTATGTATCTTCAAATGCTCTTTATTTGCATATTTGTCTACATGCACAACTAATGAAATTCAACTTTTAACTTTTAACACGGCTCTGCATATTTTCCTCAAAAATAAAGCATCGAGGCGGAGGAGAAGCTTTCTGACAGCCTCCTCAAAATGGCATCTGCAAATTACAGGCTGTTACGTTCTCTTAGCACCTATTAATTATATCAAAGATGAGAGCGGCCAGCCGCACTGTGATTTATTACACCACTAACTTGTTGTGTCACTCATGGGATGGAAGGAGGGGCGGACGACAGGAGAGAGAGAGAGAGCGGCACTGGACCTCGACGACCCAGACAACCCTCGCCGACCTCACCTGAGAGACAGACCGGGACAGTGAGACAGGACAGAGTTTGGGGGTTCTAGTTTGCAGTTTGGCTCAAACCTCAGCTTCGTTTGCAGGCAGTGATTCAAAAGCCTCAGAATCTGATTCTGAAGCTCAAAGTGTGGCACTTTGAGTACCCAAAGCTGAAAATGCCTCATGCAACCCGCTGTGCTGAGGGTTTCGCACTTTGCGAAGTAATTCAGCCGCTGAAGCACATCTGCTTGTCCTGATACACGCTTTAGAGACCTAGAGGACAATTATATCGCTCAGAGTTCTCAGTTATATTCATTGCAGAATTGACTTGATGCTTTTTCCTCCAAAACAAGTAACGAGTCAACTGATGGCAGATCTGGATAAATAATGAATGTGGATAGTGTATCTAAGGCCACATGATTGTACTTGGTGACTGGAGCAGTTGGACCCCAACAACTTGTCCCATCCACCCAGAACACCATGCATAGCATCGGGTCAAATGTGAATGCCTTGTGCAAATAGTAGACCAATGCCCCGTTCAATATCTCACATACTCTGACAAAAGCACAAATGGATTTGGAAAGACTTCTCGATGAAGAGATTTTAGTACAACATTAACTTTAGACAGTCTCAAGCCTACAGCGTCAACAGATGTTCCCGGTGTAGAATATTCAGAACACACCTCATTTAACCATAAAACTGAGGCAGTTTTCTGTGAGAAACTATCAACACAGATAAATTGTATTGTTGGAATCACTTTCAGAGCGTTTTTTTTTTCTTTTTCCCACAGGTGATAAATGATAAAAACACACCGACAGCCAATCAGAATTCATCCGACTTTAGGGCTTGAGCATTCAAAACATTCAGCATCCTGCAGAAAATATAACTTTAGTGCATGCTTATATAGTAAACAGAACGTTATCGTCACTTGGTGCGGATGCTAATATAGTTATCATTAAGGTTATGGTCCCTTTTACTGCTTGTTTGCAAAATTTTACAGGCAAAATTCGGTCATTACAATATGAATCTGTGCGATTTCAATTTTTTGCACAAGGGTTAAAAAGTTGCAGATTTCACTCATATTCAAGTCGGTCGTGTGAATTTGCTGCGCTGATGGACAGAAATCTGCTTGGTTTGAAAGTGTCATATGCTACTGACAATGGACAATAGACCTTTTTTGCCCATGCAATTTCACTAATGTGAATGTACCTTTACAGTTATCTTTATAGTTATTATTCTTGATGTGAATGGGCTTTAATCCTAACAGGAGGGGAATTATTAAGAGATTTTACAGCAGGTTTACTCTCTCACACGCTCCCAAACATTCACCTGTGGTGCATTAGATCCTCATATGTTCAGAATTGATGGGCAGTTTCGAAAGAACATATTTGCTTTGAACCTGAAACACTTCATCAAACCTGATCCAATGGCCTCGCAGCACAAGCCCGATTCGTCCAATGGGATCGCTTGTTTTGGCAACCCATGACATTCATAATGAATTTTTACCCGGAGGGGATTTTTACACGGTCTGTGGTTCATTCTTCCCCACTTACTCCAAACACACGCGCCAGAGAAAACTATGAACCTCTGTCAATTTACACCAGAGAGAAATCGATACGTCTGCAGGTCGAGGGGCTATTAGGAACAGACAGTGGACTAAAACAGAGCCTCAGAAGAGTGTATTGACCAAAATCTCACACACACTCACATATGCAGTCCGCAGGGCACTAGATTTTCCTCCAATAGGTCTCTCTCTCTCTCTCTCTCTCTCTCTCCTTTTTAGCATATTGGCATTTTAGCTAATATATATATGTATGTATGTTTATACTGTATATATATATAAACTATACTAGGTATTGTGTTGAAGCCACAGATTCAAAGCACTTTGTTTGTAGAAGCAGCAAAAATGTTTCAACAGGGGCTGAACTTCAAATAATCATCTCTACAGTGGTTTTCTGAATTCTTCCCCAGCTTCAGAACTAAAGCAGGAGCGCGATTAGCAGATGTCTCGCACGTACGGGTGTTTTCTGTGACGTGGATTCTAGCCACAAGCGAACATTGTTTCAAAGTAAATGTAATCTCTGCACAGCTGTAGTCCTTTCGCCGTCAGCCAGACAGACCTGGCACTGCCTCCCTCAGCAGATTCAGTCTGCGCTCGCACGGGTCCGTTTGGACAGACTGTGTGAAGCCTCTCCAGACCTCAGAACCAGCGCTCTGAGACGGACCTGGCAACCCGAGGCGAGCCGCTGATTCTGCCAACGCTGCTCTGGCAACCCGGGGCACGTTCAGGCCAAACGTGCTGAAGGTGTTGAGATAAGACTCGAACTTACAACCCAAAACATCATCTGTTCTGCAGCACTCGTTTATGGAAGGACAGCTGATGAAATTTCTCTCTACACGTCCAACAATCAAAAGACAAAGTTGTTCAGATAACTACATGAAGCTATTGGGTAGTAGTGGCAGGTATATATAAATATAGTAATATATCAGCATGAAACAGCACTTGGACAGATTTACACTAAATACAATAATAGTTTATGAATCATGCATACAAATTTACCAAAATGACATTTAGGAGAGCACGTTTGATTTTTGGCTGTAAAGCAAGGTTCTCTCAAAATTATGAGCAAACGTTCTTCCAGTAACGTTAAAAGAACGTTTGTTCAAAGTTACGTGGTATTTAATAATGTTCTCAAAACGTTAGCACAAAACATTATTTATACATCATTCATGGAACGTTTTTCATTTAACATTTTATAAATATTACTACTTATTTCTGAACGTTTAAAAGTAAAGTTTCCTTAACGTTTGTAAAATGTCTAAATACAATGTTCCCTTGATGTATGTATAACCAAGAGAAAATGTTTAAAATATATATTTTTTAAAAGCTGCATGTTTCGAATCTTCAGAGAACATAACTTAAAGGGAACTTAGTAAGGAACATGTATTTTTGGTCAGCTGCGGTGTTCCATACAGTATGACAAAAACAGCGATTGAGAGTTGTGCATTTATTAAATCACAGTCTAATTCTGTCTGTGATGCATTGAAAAAAAATAACAACAGTGTTTGAGAATATTTAATGTCTTTAGAATTTCGATGACACCAGATTAAGCTGAAGAATGGAAATGAGCAATGATTATATTAAATAAGAGTGGAGTCGAGAAAGATGCTTTTAGATCTGATATAGGTAAGATGTGATGATGCCAACCAAAGACTGGAAAAATAAATACATAAAATAAAATAAAGGATGAATGAATGAATAAAAAAACTTTTCTCAAAGTGTGACTGACCATATTTCATTTTTGACTGCTGTTATTATTATATTTGTAGTCTTTGCAATGTAGTAGAATCAAATCTGTGTGTTGTCAGCAGGTTTCACATAAAGACCGTGTCCATTCAGAGAGTGTGGATCTGGCAACCCAGAATCCCCTGTTACTGCGGCCCCGGGGTCAGACTGAACGAGCTGAATTTATCAGCGTCACACAGTCGCTCTGTGGCCTTGCAAGCTGATGTTATTCATAATCAAATGGTGCATGATTTTAATGGGATATGCTGAATTTGTAGCCGGTTTTGCTGAAGGTTGTCAGTTCAGATGAACACACAGTGAGATCCAATTTGATCTGTTCCTCTACGTTAATCAAGTGTTTCGGGACCTTCCTGCGCTTCCAGATGGAATTTTCCAAAATATTACGAATGGAATTTCTATTGTAGCAGCATTAGATGAAAACACACGACGTTCAGAACAAACCAAGAAACATTGTTTTTTGGATGGAAATTTTATTTTTCCGACTTTTCCTCAAGCCAAGAGTCACATAAATGATGAACTGTTGTCTCACGCATTTTAAATGTTCAGTATTTTGTATTTTACCCTTTATATTTGTGCTTTTTCATGATTTATATTGCATTTAGTGTTTATATTCCATTTAAAAAAAAACTTTTTCAAAGGTTTCTGTTGACATTTTGTGGGTGAAATCCTGTGCGATATAAAATTTATTTATTCATTTTTAAAATTTATTTAGTGAAAATTTTACACAATTTCACGCTGATCATGCAAATTTCCTGCGTTGACCAACTGAAGGCTGCTTTCAAATAATGGACAAAGCCTTAACCTTATCTTTACCCTAATATAACGTTGCATCATACTGCCCAAACCTCAATCATCAATTATAACACGAAATATACTAAAATATAGTATAGAAATGCCTTTTTGTTGCATAAACCTCTGTTAAAAGCATAAACCCTCGTGCAAACAGTGAGTCCACCTTATCCAGCATTCAAAAGACCTGCACTGGTGCAATGCCGCAATTAAAATAGTCAATACTGATATGCTCCATCCTCATAAAACGTATTTTCCGCACGCCAGTTTTGATGAATGGCTGGCCTGTGAGCGGAGCTGAAGCGGACTCCATCTGTATGAAACAGTCATAAATCTGCTGCCGGCGGTCAGGACGGATCTGAACCAGCGTGAGAAAAGTCACAAATAAAACAGCCCCAGCAGCCCACAGCGCTAAAGTGCTCACGTCAGCCGCGTCTCTGTGTGTCCGTCAGAGATAAACACACACCGAACATCTGCTCACACTCTGTCCTGCTGGCTGTCTCTCACAATGATTCGAGTATCAAATCATGAAATCATGAAATCGGTTGTGATTTGATTCAGTTCCATTTTTCTGTTTAAAACAGGTGTCTTGTAACAGGTTAGCTTTACATCTGGGGGTCAGAAAGACCATTTATCAGTAATATTATCAGTTTAACTGCACTGGCAATATCAAATGAGAACACAATTTGATCTGAGCTGGATGATGACACTGTTATCTTCTGTAGAGCCGCTTTACAGCCAAACTGAATGTGTTTCATAATTACATTCATTAGTATTGATTATTAGATGTTGTGTTTAATGCATGGAGTTTTGATTCAGAGCAATGGACTCATAAGTGTATTCATGAAAAATGACCTTGATTAGCGGCTTTTTCAATAGTAAAATCAGTTTTTCTTCAACACTGATCTGAGAATGTTGTGTCTTCTTGCAGATCAAAGCAGGATCTTTGGGTCGATGTGTAATGGATGCAGAATGGTCAAGGTAACGCTCCAGTCATGCTAAAACACACAATACATGAACAGATATGACAAGAAACACCTGCTCAACTATGTTTATGAGTGACGAGCTGACCAGACGTTTACCTAGATAGAGAAAACGAGAGATACTGCAACAGCAGAACTGATAGATTTAGAAATGTGTGCCTTATTCATGCTTAAAACTTTACAAGTGTGTATTCTCTAGGATTCTGCACTGCCACTAGAACAGACAGACAAACAAACAATACTTTTTTTTTTTTTCTTGAGAAAATCAGGCAAAATATATATGAACATGCCCCTCTGTAAAACCCTTCAGAATACAGATAGAAATAAAACTGTAAAGTGTGTTGTGCTAAAATGTACTTGTGCTGCTGAAGCAGAGATTTTGGCTCAGTACAAGTGAAAAATCTCATTTTGAGGAAAAAAAAAAAAAAAGCACTGTAATTGATACCTACAGACACTAATAGATAAACTGCTAAAAAAAGAAGCACTAAAAAGTGTATTTTGTATATTTTCTTTCCACTGGTCTGGAAAAAAATAAAAAATAATAAAATAAAATAAAATAAAATAAAATAAAATAAAATAA
>NW_015656021.1:160317-170517 GCF_001515625.1 Sinocyclocheilus rhinocerous | reverse complement strand
AATAATAATAATAATAATAATAATAATAATGAAATTGTATTTTGGATCATGATTTCTTTTTTCTTCTTCTTTTTTTTATGTTCCCTAAGTTTTGAAAGAAAGACTTGAATAGTTTTTTATGATCGTGTGATATTTGCCTGCAGTGAATAAACAACATGTGCCAAGTATGTTTCTACATAACATTATATTAACATGATATTATGCTCAAAAGCAGTAATAATCATTACTTTGGTGTTCTAAAAGGTTTTGTGTTTCATTTTGTTTACAGGTGTTAGAAGCACCTTGTTTTTAGATTTTGAATATTGTATTCGGAAATGTTCTGTTCAATGTGGATACCGACCGTAAGCTTGAAAGTAAAAGCAATATGCTGAAGAGAAATGTGAAAATGTATTTGGGTCCTAATATGTTATGAATAAATTACATATATATATAATTACATATATATTTTTTTTCCTAATATATTCTGTGTGCTGCTATAGGTTATGGCAAAGAGTCAGTGAGTGAAGTGAAGCAGGTTTGATGGTCATGTCATGTTTGCAGCAGTGAGTGAATTTGCAGACTTTTCTCTTGAAGCGGGTGCAAAGCATTCTTCAATCTCCCGTGAGAATATCTGTGCTGCTTTCCCTGTTTCCGAAATGGATGAAAAGAGCGTGTCAACCAGCTCTCACGACTCGATTTTCATTTCATGCTCGGCAAAAGGCCATTCCCTCTCGTGTGCTCTGCTATTGTGATTCTAGCATGCTGTGAAGCGCTGACTCAGCGCTAACCTCACACGCCGTTAGTTTGCAGCACACTGATGCATACGCGGATATTCTGTGCCTGCAAAGCAGCAATTAAAACCCAGCACCACAATACTGCTTTAGCTACGCTCGTTTAGTCCACACTGGACACGAATGAGGTACACTATACTTCAAATGTCAGTGAAAACTATAATTTCAATATCCTAATATTTTACAGGAATAGTCCTAAAAATAAACAACTGCTAAACATGTCTTCATCCTCAGGTCATCCAAGATTAGCATGAGTTTGTTTCTTCATCAGATTTGGAGACATGTAGCATTGCATCTCTTGCTCTGCAGTGAATGGGTGCCGTCAGAATGAGAGTCCAAACAGCTGATAAAAACATCACAATAATCCATCATCGCATTTCTCCAAATCTGATGAAGAAACAAGCTCATCTACATTGGATGGCCTGGAGGTGAGCACATTTTCAGAAAATGAAACATGAAAAAAAGCTTGCGTTTTCCACCGAAATAACTAGTCCCTACAGAGTGACAGCTTAATTTAAGCTTGATTTGCAACCCTTACTGGCACACTGATTAGTTTTTATTAGTCCAGTCATTAGCTCTGATTAGCTAATGTTTATTGTTAGAAAATTACATTAGACTGTATTCCTTTCCAACTTTTGTATGCAGAAACTAAGAATGGAACCTAAATTAGGCCAGTGTAATGTTTGGCATGACCTCCTGAGTCAGACGTCTTGGGTTAAGCAGCATTACTTGAAAAATAAAGTTCATTTTTGAAACGTTTCAGGCTCTGTTTAGCATCCCGCCAAGAGTGTTTCTGCTCGTGTGCGAACGTCAAGACTGGGAAAAATAAAACCGAATTATTTCTGCGCTTCAAACCAATCTGACAGCTCCTGCGCTAATGACGGCGCGTGTGGCAGCGAGCGGAAGACGCTGAGATCTCGCCGCGAGTCAATTAAAAACACGCAGGCTGAGCGATAGCAGCGTGTTTCCGCTCTCCGTTCCAGCCAATTCTTTCTGCGTTCAGCTCCCGTTTATTTCCAACCAGCCAAGTTTGGGAAGCCGGTCTGTAAAGGAGAGAGATAGCGAGACAGATTCAGGCAATGATTTTGCTCATAGTTCTTGCACAGGAAGACAAACAAACTCCATTCCATACAACTTGACACAGTAAGCTCATTATAATCAAAATATTTCATTTACATATAAATTGAGTTAAATCGTGTTACACGCTGGCTGTGCTGCTCTGATTACCGCATCTTATCTGCAGCGCTGCCTGCTTGTGTTGCCCGAGAGCTGCATTGTTGACACTATTGAAATCTGGCAAAAGCCGGCGAGAGCGTTCCAATCAACCCCAGTGTACCATCAAAGAGACGCTCACGTGCCCCTGGGCTGCTATTGTTTATTCTGTCACTGTACGCTTGCATTCAGTCAGAGAACCGTCATTAGCACAGGCGCTGGTGGCCTCTCGAGCTGTGGTGGGTTTCCATCAACCGGACCGGGAGACGCCTTCGGTTAACCACATTCAGCCGAGTCATCTGAGACGCAAACCAGCCCGACGGCGGAGAACACCTCACGGCCTGGAGTGTGTTTCAGAGCCCAGCGTTCTCCACAGCTCAATGTGAATCCTGTGTCTGAACTGTGGCATGATTAGGGAAGAAAACACTGAATGAGCAGCACGGATTGGAAGCGTCTTGTGAGGTGGAAGGTCTACACATTTAAAGGAACGGCTCTGCCAAAAATGAATCCTCTGGCATCATTTACTCACACTCATAGAAGGCTGCAGGGATGTATTTGTAGCCCAAAACCCGGAAACAAGCATTTTAACCCATTGGAGTCAATGCAATTTTTTTTTATTTTTGGCTTTATTTAGACAGGACAGTGTACTGACAGGAAGTGAAGTGGGAGAGAGAACGAGGAAAGATCAGGAAAGATCCACTCTGGTAGCCATTGACTTCCATACTATGGTTACCAACATTCTTCTAAATATCTTATGTATTCATATTATAAATACAATTATGACAGAACATTCATATTTTGGTTGAATAAAACCTTTAAAGATTCAAAAATAAATAATAATAATAATAATAATAATAATTTGTTTGTGATTGTGTTTGCTAAATAAATGCACTTTCTCAACAACTGTTTTTTTTTAAAAAGAGAAACATTGTTGCAATTTGGAATTATTGGAACTACTATTAGGAATTTTACTGTTAAAATATATTCCACCTGTAATGTTTTCTTCTAAGGCATTCTTGTAAAAGTTGCTTAAATATCTTAATTTAACTAAGGTCTAGTCCTAGCTTAATCTAAGCCCTGTTTGTGAAACCGGGCCTTAGTCGACTAAAACTTGAATAAACAAAAACAGGACAAGGTTGACTAAATATGATAATAACTAAAAAGTGCATTTGACACCAGGACTAAGACTAATTTAAAAATGGTTGACAAAATGAGCACTGCTTGTCTTCACTGAACGAGCAGCACTGCAGTGAACGAGGGACGTGCAGTAACATGGCGGATGACAAATGGCTGCTTAAGTGTGTTTTAAGAGGATTGCGGCCCCTCCCGGGAGATGAGGAGCGAGAGAGGAGGCTCCTGTTGATTTATCGGCTGTGTGGGAGACACGCTCCGCAGTGAGTCGCTCTGATACAGCAAGACTCTTCAGGTTCCTGAGTCAACTAAACACTCGCCAGAGAATAACGTCAAGACTGTAAACCATGTACTGTATGTGGAGACTCACACACACAAATATCTGCATCCTCAAAACCTGAGGCGTCAGACGCTAATTTATAACTTTAAAATAGATATAATGGCTCCAAAACATCCTGGTAATGTAGAGTTAGGTACAACAGTAATGATTTGACAATGCTTTTGCCATACTGTTGTTGTTGCAAAAATCTTATTTTTAGCTTTATATTAATTAAAACACTTATGTCTCTACTAGTTTGTAATATTATAATGGTTTCACTTAATAATAGTAGGCTAATAATCCTAAATTGCAAGCAATTATGAGATAAATTACTTTCCATAAAAAGGGGTCATAATATATGAAACGTTCAGTCATAACAGAAGCAGCGTTGAGATATTAAACAGGAAAGTCATTACATAAATCAGAGGACAGACTGCAGGGCTTGAGTTTCCTTAAAGGGGACGTCGGATGCCCATTTTCCACAGGTTGGAATGATTCTTTAGGGTCTTTGGTTAAAATTCCTCAGTGGTCGTCTAAAACAACACCATTTTTACCTTGTCAAGAACAGCTCTGTTCACAGCGAGCCATTTTGGTGCATGTCTCTTTAAATGCTAATGAGCTACTGCTGACCCCGCCCCTCTCTTCCATTTTTTGTGTGTGTATTTGGTGACGCATTACCATCAAGAACAAAACTAATCCACTGCTTCCTCAGTGGTTTGATGTTAGGAGAAAATGAAGACTCGTATGTTCACTTTTACATCCAACTACAAAACACCTGCATTGCTTACGAGACTTTGTTTTTGCTACAGCGAAAAATGGCGGACGGCGTACAACTGACTGAGGGCGGAGTTATGCTAATGAGGGACAGTCTGTCAGCGGTCGTGGGCGGGGCCTGAGCAATATGACATCATACTGCTCAGAAAATCAAAACGGCTTGATAACTGAGACTGTTTAGGTTTTTTGGGGATTAAGAAAAAAGGGGGAATGGGTTTTTATCACTGTAGGGTGATTGTGTTCACACACTGCTAAGACACATTTATATGCAAACAGCAAGAAAAAGTGAATTTTGCATCTGATGTCCCCTTTGAGTGATCAGGAAGGCGTCTGGAGTTTGCGTTCATCCATTAGGATTAGAGTAAGGGTGCAATGATTCACATGTCACACAGTTTGGTTTGTATCATTGCATTTTGTCAGCTAATTACATATTTCAGAGCAAAAACACTCTTTATTTGGAGAGTAATAAACACTAAACTGTAAAACGTGTCTTATATACGTATGTAAGGGATATAATGTACAGGCAGCCGGATGTTATGGCAGATTATTACACAGCACTCTGGAATACTCGAATCTGATTGGTCCTATGCTGTTGTAGCATTTTTTCCCTTTGACTGATTATATATTCAAGAGCCATGTTTTACAAAACAAACCTGCATTAATTTGCATTGCATTAGCATGACGTTGTTTGTGTATTTTGTCATTAGTGAGATGCAGCGTGAAACTGGCTTCCCATTTCCCATCCAGCTGCTAATCGAGCTCATCTTTTTTGGTTTTCAATCCTTATCTTTCAGTATCTCGTTCTCTATCATTACTGGCCTCTCGTTTTCTCAGAGGTAACAGATCAAGAGAAGGTTATCCTTCCTCGGCCATTAGCATGTAGCCTCTAAATGTGCTTCATTAGCGCGCTAGCTTGAGCTGGCGGTCAGTCGGCGGAAGCCATCGCTCAGACGCGAGCAGCCGTCCATAAAGGTTAATGATCTTTGCTGATTGGAGCCTCTCAATGCGTTCTGTGGCTTTTCACATAGAGGATTGTGTGGAAACAGAATGAGTACCAGAATGTATTTTATTTATTTTTTATTACATTTTAATTTAACATTAGAAGACAGTAAAAACGCTGCAGTAAAACTGGTTAACTGTTAACTGCCATTAATATATATGGTGAAATATAGCAATATATTGTTGGGGCATTTCTCGTAATTTCATTGTAAAATATTGTTACATTTATGTTTTCTTTTTAAGTGAAAAGACTAGTCATCTAATAATTTATAGAGTGAAAAAATTCCCATTATTCTCTGTGTTCCAGCTCACGTTTGATGGCATTTTATTTAAATATCTGCGTGTCTTAATGGTTATATATAGTATATGGGGTATATTTGTAGCAATAGCCAAAAAAACATTGTATGGGACAAAATTATGGATTTTTCTTTTATGCCAAAAATCTTATATTTCAAATTTAGTTATAGAGCTTTATCTCAAAATTATTAATTTCAGTTGCCAGTGTTATTTTAGTATTATTAAAAATAGTTAAATCAAATTAAGTGTTTTCTCTAATATTTGTTTGTGCATATTAAAGTTATTTGCAATTGTGATTCGCAACTTCGCGTCACACTGGTCACATGAGCACCTGTTTTATACATTAGCCATGTTAAAATAAGTGATGTTGTCTCTTTAAGATGATAAATATTTAGCTAAACTTGTGCTGCTTCTGAAATGAGCACATTTCTACTGTTTCTGAGTCTGTGATTGACTCGTCAGTCCAGGAGGTCTCAGGCGGGCTGGTGTGTTTTGTAACGTATGTTCAGTCAGTCATAGAGCCATATGCGTTGCTCACAGGCATCAGCGAGGCTGTATAACTGCTTCAAAACTCACGCTGCTTCTCCCAAATTTACTAGAAACCCTAAGGATACTCATCACCACTGCGCCAATCAACACAACCGATCCATCCTTACTCAGACCAACTGTTTATTGAGCTGCGATGACTGAAACTCAATGTTGTTGGGAACATTACTTTTAACAACTCGTTACATTGCACTGTTATTTTTCAAGGAAAGTGAGGTGTTAGTTACTTGGCGTTGCTTCTTCCTCACCGTTAGTTGATTTTGAAGGTATAGTTCACCCAAAAATGAAAATTCTGTCGCATGTGTGTGCATTCCTCTTCTGGCAAACATTTCAGTTACGTTGCTGTCTATGCAGGGTCAGAAAGCTCTTGGATTTCATCAAAAATATCTTAATCTGTGTTCTGAAGATGAACGAAGGTCTTACAGGTTTGGAACGACATGAGGGTGAGTAATTAATGACAGTATTTTCATTTTTCAGTGAACTATCACTTTAAGCACATTCTCCAGCAGAACTGGAGCGGTGTGTTTGCAGGCCTTAACACTTATAGATGTGTTTTTGCTGTAGGTGAGTATTTGTCAGCTTAACATAGTTTTTGTGCAGCAACAACTGTAGTAATATGTGGAAGTTGTGCAGACTTGTTGAATGTATATGGGAGTGATATACTTGCTACACAACTACACTATGGAGAAGGAAGAGATTGTATGTCAGTAAGTAGTCTAAATAAATAGAAAATAATTTGAAAAAGTAGCTTAAGTATTAAGGCAGTGTACATGGTATGTGGTAACCAGTGTTGGGGGTTATGAGTTATGTAATCAGATAACTTTTTCAAGTAACTAATAAAGTAACACACTACTTTTTAATTTATAAGAAAATATCGGAGTTACTTTTTCAAATAAGTAACGCCAGTTACTTTGTTTTCTCATGTACTGACTGACAGCTCTCCTGTCCACATGTTGAGAGAAATCAGGAGTGAGTGCAGAGGCGTTGTGTGCGCTGTGTGAACATGATGTTACTGTAGTTCTAGATTAAATGTCAACATGCATTTACTCATCTCACTTGTACAGAAACAGAAACAGATTCAGTATTTCTCAAAATGCATAAAAATAGTGAAATGCAAACTTAGAATATGCAAAACCTGCAATAATTATGTTAAATAACACAAATATCCTTTATATATTTAATCGCATTTTATTAACCAATGCCTTTGCTGCTGAGCTTTGATGATCCAGTTCAACCATACTAATAAGCAAAAATGACTTTAGATAAAAATAATATATATATATATTTTTTTCTTTTCTGAAGAGCGACAAATGAACCCAGGCCAGATGAGAAAAAGTAACTAAAAATAACATAACGCATTACTTTCCATAAAAAGTAACTAAGTAATGCAATTAGTTACTTTTTTAGGGAGTATCGCAATATTGTAATGCATTACTTTTAAAAGTAACTTTCCCCAACACTGGTGCTAACTATAGTTTTCACTTCATTTACACTAGTAAATATGCAGCAGAATGGAGGTTTAGCTTTCATATGATCAAAGAAAAACATGGAAAAGAACATACAATCATACACACTCACATACACACACACATATACAGTACATATATATATATATATATATATAAATTATGTTGTTTAATGAATGTTTATTGCATTATTTTAGTGCCATGTGTGCGTTACAGTGATGGTGTTTAGTGTTTGTGTTTCTGGCACTGTGTATCTTCTATATATTATTATTATTTACATCAGCTTGTGGAAAAGCTCATTCAGATTAACTTTGATTCCTAATGTGGCATTGTTATTATTATTGTTATTATTATTATTATTAATAAGTTTGTCATATGCCATTTTTAAAATGTAAAATGTACAGGTTGAGCTGTAAAGTTTTTTACTGTATTTTTTAGAGTACAATATTTTCCTCAAGCACATATTTACACATGACTATCCTATATTGAAGAACATGTTATTACTATGAGTTTATAGCTAGAACTACAATGATACACTAATAGTATATTGTAAAAATGATTAGTTAATGCTTTTTTTTTAATGTGTTGCTTTTCTTTGTAATTATTTGTGTAATTTTCTAGCAACCTTTTTTTCAGTGTGTCATGCAGAATTAATCTTTAAGCCTATTAAATATCAAATGCTGAATCTGAATTGATAAACTCTGTTTGCTCCATTAGTAGATTCAAGTTCTGATTCAAGTACTATGTGTTTTTAAATTTTGTGGCTGTTTGATGTTTCGATTATTAATGAGTTATTTTGAAAGTGCTTGCGCATCTAATCAAATGAGTAAGAAAAGTACATGTCAGGGAAGAAACAGGGCAAATGGAGTCAAAATAAGCAATGCAACTGAACCGTTTTGTGAAGTGGATTGACAGCTGAATTGGTGAAATAAGTGCAACACTGGCCTGAAGTCTCTCACACGGGCCTCGGTTCATCTCTGTCACAGCTGAACACACTGTATTTCCATTCACAGCACACTAAACATGCCATCCACCCTGACTAAGGACCAGAAACACAAACCTAGTTTGATTGTGTCCATGTCTGTTTTAAAAAGTCTCATGAGTTTCCATAATAACGTGTGCAGATGTCTCTCCTGATTCAGACCAGACCACTTTTTCACTGGAGGAAGCGTTATTATGGATCATTTACACACTTGGAACTCCTGTAGACTTAACCTGAATGAATCATGATCATCGGTTCTTCAATACTGTTCATAGAAGCATACAAGATTAATCTGATTATTATTATTTTTAACTGTAGTCATTTGAAGCAGCGTACTGCATCATAGCCAGGGGCGGTTCTAGGGGGGGGCCAGTGCCCCCCTGCCAACAAGCTATAGATTACATCTAGATTGCAGCGATACATGACATGGTGAAAAATGACTGAATGAATAATAGGCTACTTAAAGTAGTTTAAGATTAATTTTAAAATTGTGCCCCCTAAAAGCACAAGTGGCCCCTGTCTGGCCCCCCAGTTACTGTGGTCTAGAACCGCCCCTGATCATAGCCCTTCCTGGGCTGAAAAGAAGAAATGCAGATCATGCAATTCTATCATATTAAACACTTCCAAATAAACGTATAAGAGATAATATGTTTGATGTCACTGCAGTGCCCTCCACAAATATTGGCACCCTTGGTAAACTGACGTCCTTTGCCAAAGATAGTGGCTCTGAGTCTATTCCTGTGCGTAACAGGGTTGATAAACATATGGCAAGGGATCTGAGAGCATTGGTCCCCACAGAATCCCTCCAGATCCTTCAGCTCGCTGACTCTCATGTGCAAGCTTCATTCTGCTCGGATTCACCAGCGTGACAATACATCTATAAAACTCCCAATGTGAAAATGCAGTTCTGTTCTGGTACAGCTCTGCTGTTTGACAACGTTCATATTTCCTCAGTTTTCTGTGAAACTGTAACAAAAGTAAATAATGATTTGTGTTTAACATCTGTTTAACAGAGCAATTGCATAAGTACCCCTTGTGAAATAGAAGTGTGCTTAATTGTATTGAACGTGCACTTGAAGTGTATACTTCAAAGCTTAAAAGTATATTTTATATATATATATATATATATACTTGCAGATAATATAATATTAATGAAATGAAGTGACTTAAAGAGAGGCACTTTCATTACTATATTTCTTAACACGTGACCTTTATAATATCAAATTAAAAGTTTTACTTTAAAGTTAAAGTCATTATGTTTTAATAATCTTTTGTAGTGTTTTAAAGTAGTTCACTTATTTTGATGTGCTGACTAACATACTAAAGCGCATGTAAAGAGCTTGATTATCATTTGAACTGTAGTGTGTTATATTTTAAATGCACTAAATTACAACTTCATCATTACACATTTAAATACATGACCTACAAGTTTCAATAGAAATGACATTTAAGTATCATAAATGCTTGTCAGTAGTGTGTCACAAAGCAAGGTCAGACACAACAGGTAAGTGCAAAACAGAATCGTTTATTGACTTGAGAAGCAGAAGAATGGAACGGGTGAGGTAAAGGCAGGTGAGTGCCAACACAGTGAATGATTCCAGGGTTGTTATCCGAGTTCTGATGGTGAGTATCTTATGCCGGTTTCGTTGGAGATCGTGGAACAGATTCCAAGGAGTCGTTGGAGGATCGCGGGAGGAACAGAAG
>NW_015656021.1:158312-158410 GCF_001515625.1 Sinocyclocheilus rhinocerous | reverse complement strand
ACACAGCAAAACATTCACTGAGGGCCGGGAGGGCCGGATAGGCTGTATTTGTCCAGGGCCGAATTTTAACCCCAGTCCAGCCCTGTACCGCAACAAAT
>NW_015656021.1:155106-158080 GCF_001515625.1 Sinocyclocheilus rhinocerous | reverse complement strand
TGCAGTGTGAGCAGTGTGACCAAAGACTTTTTTGAAATGGTTAGTGAAGGCATCATATGAATTATGGCACTCCATATGGCCCATATGGCCTTAGCCCACAACAGCGCTCTTCCGTTAAGAAGTGATATCAGGAATGCTACCTTAGTGCGTTCGGAGGAAAACTTCTGCGGCTGCATCTCGATGAACAAGGCCACTTGCAGGAGGAAGCCGCCACACTCAGCTGTATCACCCGCGTAGGAAGCAGGCATGGCCATGGGACTTACAGAGGCAGATTGGGGGGTTGCCGGAGAAAGCAGGGGAAGCCCGGAGGGCGTTTACCAGCTCCTCCAGGACTTCTGCGGGTGTGGGAGGTCGAGGATCCATGGAGGTACTTGTTATGGTCCGGTCTTCTGTCACAAAGCAAGGTCAGACACAACAGGTAAGTGCAAAACAGGATGGTTTATTGACTTGAGAAGCAGAAGAATGGAACGGGTGAGGTAAAGGCAGGTGAGTGCCAACACAGTGAATGATTCCAGGGTTGTTATCCGAGTTCTGATGGTGAGTATCTTATGCCGGTTTCGTTGGAGATCGTGGAACAGATTCCAAGGAGTCGTTGGTGTATTTGTAGTGTGGCTTGATTGGTGACAGCAGGTGCGGGTGATCAGAACTCAGGTGATTATCCTGGATGGTGACTGAAGTGACTGTGATGAATCCCTGACATAGTGTTGGGGAAAGTTACTTTTAAAAGTGACGTGACATGTGGCCAAGTATGGTGAGCGAGTCCGACTCTCTAACCATTAGGCCACGACTTCCCCACAAAGTAAAGCTTTTTGTGACTGTGTTACTTAGTTACCTTATTATGGAAAGTAATGTTAAATTAATTTTGCATTACTTTTTCTCGTCTGGTCTGGGCTTGCTTGTTTGTTTTTAATATATATATATATATTTTTTTTTTGGCAAATGTACTGTAAAAGCCTTTTTGCACCAAAAGTGAAATGAACAAGTAATCAGTAATCTGATTATAACTCACGTTACTTATAATGTGTTACTCACTCCAACACTGCTCTTCAGTACATTCAGCAGTACTTTAACCATATTTCAAAGACAATAGAAGTAATTACATATAAAGATGTGTAAGGTGTAGCTTAAAAACAGCATATTTCTGGTTTACTTTAGAGATGCCCTTTTCTTTCCAAGATTGGGTTACAGTGTCATTTTTTTATTTTTTTATTTTTTAAAACATTCTATGCTGCAATCTGGCAACGCTCACCCAACATGTTCCGCTAACATTTTATGACCACAAAGTGTCACAATACGTTCTATATTAACTGTGCTATCAAACTCAACAAACCACTTTTTTTAAATGTCCTGCTGTTTTCTTCACAATGCCGCTTGCTTTGATCTATTTTAATGACATGCACACACCTTCCAGCATCCAAACTCTTTCGGGAGCTGCTGTTTTTATATAAGAGCGAGTTTGTCTGCTGGTCTGTGTGTTTCTGTGGACTCGTCTGCACATCTGACACAAGGCCTGAATGGTAAGCAGAAAGCTTTCCCTGCACCGAATCGTCAGAGACTCAATGAAGACGCGTTTACTGTGAGGAAACTAATGAAGAGACTGTGAAAGAGCTTGTGTAATATGCTCGGTCCAGCTGCCTGTCTGTCGGAGTCACACAGATGGTGCGTTTACAGACGAGAGCGGCGGTGGTGGTGCTAAATGATGAATTGTTTATAAGATCAAAAGTCAGCGGTGAGATATAATGTGCCTGGAGTGCAGGAGAGACAGACAGACAGAGAGAGATCCACCGTGAATAAGTTGTGTGGCTGACAGACTGCTTTTGACAACAAAATCCATCTCATTAATATTAATTAGCCCCGGGATATTAATTTGCATAGCACTTGCTCAGAACTGTCAGAACTCTAATGTCAACAGTTTTTTTAGAAATTAGAAACTAAAATGTGAAACATCTCGACTGCTGACAGCACTTTGATTGACATAAATCTGCCGTATGTAAATAAATATAAGGTCTCTCCTCTTGGGTGAGTGAATGGGTGCCGTCAGAATGAGAGTCCAAACAGCTGATAAAAAACATGTTTTTAAGACGTTTTTAACTTCAAACCGTTGCTTGTGGTTTGTCTATAATCTAGAAACAAACTCATCCTGATCTCAGATGAACTGAGGGTGAGCACATTTACAGATCATTTTCTTTTTTTCTTTTTTTGTTTTTGGGGGGGTTTTTGCAATTTCAAATTTTCCTTTCTCTTTGGAGTGTTACAAGCTGTTCGTGCATAGATAAGATCCCTAAAGTTGCAAAGACTAAAGTCTCAAATCCAAAGAGATATTCTTCATAAAAGATAAGACTTGTCCACGCCCTCCTAAAACGCCTCGGCACACCTCACTTTCAGACCGATGAGCTTTGTTAAAATCGACACGTTTCAGAAAGGCGGGGCATAGAGGAGAAACAATAATGTACAGTATGTGGAAAATAATGTGTTTTATTTTACTTTAAACCGCATAAACACATTTCATTACACCAAATACACAAAATAATGTTCTTTTTAGCAGCATCATATGACCCCTTTAATAAAAACAACATTTGATTGTTAGTTCATGTTAGCTCAAATCCATTAAATAATATTAATAGATACAACTTGTATTTAATATTCAAATTAACTAAGATTACAAATTCTTTAGAAGCATAGTTTTTTTTACTCTTTTTTTTTTTTAACTGAGCTAATATTTTCTTTCCCTTAAATCAAAGCCTCATGAAAACCATCCAGCTTTTTTATATTTTCTTAAGAAGCATAATATAACGTAATATATATAAAATAATAAAGAGTTCCTAAACAACAACCCCTCTCTTTCTCTCTCAACTTCAGGATTTTCTTAATCTTTTCCACATTTGGTTGTTTATTTGCTCTTTCATTCCCTCCTCCTCATGTTTCCCCTTTCCATTTTCATCTTTGTCCTGCCCTTTTCCTTTCCTCTCTCTCT
>NW_015656021.1:139142-154597 GCF_001515625.1 Sinocyclocheilus rhinocerous | reverse complement strand
CTCTCTCTCTCTCTGTCTCTCTCTCTCTCTCTCTCTCTCTCTCTCATGCTGTTATCCCTCTTTAGCGGAAGGGCAAACATCTAATGAAGCTGCATTTGAATATGGCATGAGGTTAAAGGAGAAAAAGGCAGGAGGAGGTGAGAGAGTTGAGGAGAATAAAGGACAACACTGCCCTCTATAGATGGAGGAGAACAAACACACTCTGAGACAAATACACACTCAACAGACGTGTGTGTGAGGAGGATCTGTAATATATTATTAATTACAATATATAATTAACATATTATTATAATTATAATAAACCAGTTTTGTGTTCAAATATTAAACGTGCAGCAGTGGATACATTTTAGGAAGTCCTGATGTAATAATCTGTTCTTCAGTCTTCAAGAATTGACAAACTGAATATTTCAGGATTTTTACATTTTACATTGTTTCATTTGATTTGAAAGGGTACTGATAAACTTTCAAGAAATCATATTTTCTACCTCGGGGTCAAAGCAGCGGGTCAGTAATCCCAGTAGGGTTTTCAATCGATTCATTACCCAAACCCTTAATTTTTAAATTTACACTTTAAAATATTTGTTTGTTTGTGCGTGAGTGTGTGTGTGTGTGTGAGAGAGAGACTGTGTGAGACTGTGTGTGTGTGTGTGTGTGCGTGTGTGTGTGAGAGTGTGTGTGTGTGTGTTTCTATACAGATGTGAAGCAGGTAAATGGTGGTGACACCCACACACACACACACACACACACACACGCACACACACACTCACTCTCACTCTCACACACACAATCATTATACATCCTCAGTTTTGAAACAGAAAATAAAGAAGCAGAATAAAATAAACCTCAATTAAAACTGCTGGATTTTTCTAGTATACTTGATTCTAACTGATGAATATCGGTCAGATTTCTCATCTCTGGCAGCGCTGTAAATTAGAGCGTTCATCTGGACACCTCTCTCTCATCACACCACAGAATCACTCTTTCATTTAGTGCAAATACAGCTGGTG
Organism: Sinocyclocheilus rhinocerous; assembly: GCF_001515625.1. Taxonomy (NCBI): domain Eukaryota; kingdom Metazoa; phylum Chordata; class Actinopteri; order Cypriniformes; family Cyprinidae; genus Sinocyclocheilus; species Sinocyclocheilus rhinocerous. The sequence continues at coordinate 153,590 of NW_015656021.1, read as the reverse complement.
CCATCCTGCATCTATCAATGGATAAAGATCATTTCAGTATGAGTCTAATATTAGTGCAGGGTTGTTTTGTTGCTAGATTAACTTTGATGTGCATCTTTTTCAGGAGAAGTGCCAACCCTACCATGAAAAATCAGTCAACAAATCACCAAAAATGGACACCAGCAGTCAATCAAATTTCAGCATTGAATGATTCGCATTGTGAACGACTAATCTTTGTGAAATTTAGCATATAACTGCAAGAGGCTTTGTAGCATATTTATTACATGATGTTCTTGCTAATAACTCTAGAATCATGATGGCTAGAATAAAAATGCTTATCTATTCACGTTTTCTGCCTCTTTTTTGAAAAACATACTTTTTTTCAAACTCGTCCAAGGCTCTTGTCCAATTCACAAAAAAATGACTAAATCCTTTCAGATCTCATAGATTTGTAAATGGCTGAATAGCTTGAGGTTGAATATAAATACATATACATATATTTGTAAAAACACGGTACACTTACAGTAGGCTCTCTTGAGTTTAATTTATTTAGTTTGCAAAGAAATCTGTGATCTCTGACATGCTTAGATCCTTAAATAGTACTTTAACTTAATGTCTATTCTAATGATGCTGAATACATATTTGCCAGACATGACTGAATGGTAGTGAATAGATATTTGTCAGTTAGCAGACATGATATATGAACATACTGTTGCATTGAGACAAAACACTGCACAACCATAAACAAAACTCAGAATATCGATTAATCAATAACAGCCAACAGAAGCATGCTTTAGATCTCAATACCGATTTAAGCAAGTCTATTCAAACGACAAACGTATGGGTTAACTGGTTTGTCTATTTTTAATGATTTTTTTTATTTCCAAATATGCACACTTATATAGCCTGCTCACACTGATCATGTGACCCGATGATGTCACACCAGATGTAATGTCTTCACACAAAGGGTTAGTCACTAAAAGGGACATGAAATATGGTTGTTTTATTTTATTTCTAAATAAATATATACTCTCAGCATCGTTCTTCGTAAACAGAAGCTCTGAATAGATGTGCAAGATACTGTTTGCAAAAACAGTTCATTGTTTAGATGAGTATGTCAGTATGGAAATATATCAGAGCCTCTAATCAGACGTTTACCAGAATGTTCAGGCTGCTCTTTTCCATACAAAGAGTAGCATGCAGTGCTGTCAAGCTCCAAAATGAACAAAATGCACCGTGTCAGTTTGATGACGGCAGTCTAACTTGTGCTGTGTATTCAGTCTTGTTAATTTACACATGATTATGTCGTAATGTCCATATAATTATATATCTAATGAACCAAGCACACTTAAACTACTCATCACCTTTCTGTCTGTGTCTCTTCATCTTGTGTCTGTCTGTCTTTCTGTCATAATGTAAATAATCGAGGTGCACAGCTCTGGCCGACCGGCTGCAGTTTCCACTTATCTGCTGTTTATTTCAGAGAGGAAAACAGCAGGAAGAGAACTAATGGCGTCCAGATTATAAACATTGAAAAAAGATGGAGAAAAATGTGGGGTTTTCAGAGCAAACACACACACCTTTTCACCTGTTCATGGAGTTGGTGTGACCTGTGAAACTTTCCTTAACTCTGCTGATAACCAAGAAATGGGCTCCTCGCAAACTACAAATCCGATTATGAGAAAGAGCGAGAGAGAGAGAGAGAGAGAGAGAGAGAGAGAGCGAGAGCGACAGAATTGTTTAATTTGCACTTTGCCAAAATCCCACCACTGCCCTAAGGTTTGGAAAGAGTTCTTTGTAGCTCTAAAAGTTTCCCAGAAATATTTAAAAGTGTCTTTAAATTTTTTATCATTAAGCAAAGCACTATTGAAATGCCAGTAAGCACTACTTGGTTTAATTGAATTTAAAATAAAAGAACAGCACACCATACTATGATCAGAAAAACTAACAGGGACAATAAAACACTTGCTAAAAATACCACATTGATGTTTAAAACTGTAAAACCTATCCAACCTAGCTAAAGATAGAACATTGTCACGGGTATGAGACCACGTATACTGTCTTAGATTCTCATTAAAATGTCTCCATATGTCACACAGCTCATGTGCTTTAATGATTTGAATAAGTCTCTTACGGGAGGGGCCATGGGGTTCAACGTGATTCCGATCAAGATTTCCTTCTGTACAATTAAAATCACCTCCCAAAACCAAAAACTCCTCACTATCACAATTCTGTAGAGTTGAATTGAGGGTACTTAAAAACAACATTCTTTCAACCCCTGAAGTAGGAACATAGATACAAAAAAACACAAAAACGTGATTTTCAAATAGAGCTCTAACTTTTAAAAGTCTGCCCTTTATAATTTCTTCAACATCATAAGAAACTGGCTTAAAGCTTTTTGAAAATAAAACAGCAACTCCTCCACTGACAGATTCTTTTTGACCCATGTCAGTTCAACGTGATCTCATGAAAATACGTGTGTATTTGTACGTAAAATTTGTCAATTGCAAACGTATGCATGTGACGTTTAAATAGACGAATATACGTACGATATACACGTATTTGGGCTTCAAAAACGTAAAGGTTTATACGTATTTTCACATAAATAACGTATAAATGCTTACGTATAGCCTATACTTTAAAGTGTATAGGCGGAGCGTGGCCACATCGGATAATGTGTGTTTTCTACCAAATTCCACGGATGATTCTTATAACTGCTGCTTATTCGATCAGCTATTGCGCCTTGTAAAATAATAATAATAATAATAATACATTAATTGGCGTCCAGATCCTTCACTTTCCTTTAACGTGTTACAGAAGACACGCATGCATCCACTGCGCTGTTTTGTTCAGATTCTGTTGTAGTAAAAAAACATATTATCTATTACACAGCATATTTTGCAAGATCCAGTTATGTCGACTCCAGTTATGTCAACTAACTTCTTCTATAGCGCCTGATTAGTATTCGGTGTGAAAATTGTCCTAAACACGTGTGCGTCATTACTGCATACAATATTAATGTAATACCTTTAATATTAGTATATAGCTATTATTGCATTTGTAATAGGCTATTTTTAGTCTATTGAACAGAAGCATAATATTTTATGTAAAGGATAATAAATGTAGGTTACATTGGGGGGGGTTGGGGGGGTTGTGATTGATTACCATTACACACACACACACATTTTTTTTGTAGTAAAATCATGGTTGATTTTAGTAAGGCTGGCAATTGAGGACAACTGTAATGTCGCCTTGAGAAAGAAATTCAAATTTATGTTAAGATGATTTTGTATTTACATAATAAGAAAGCAATTAAGACTGTCTCCATATGCAAGTCCTTTAATATATTTACATAATGTTTAGGCCACCCCCTGGCTGTATGTGTAGTTTGTATGCATATTTTTGTTTGCGTTTTATGTTTTCATGTGTATTATTGTAGTCCTAACTGTACTTTGACTGTGTTTATTGAGGTTTAATAATAAAAAATTAAAAAATTAAAAACTGTAATGTCGCGACTGACCAATCAAAATCAAAGATTTCAGAGCGTGCGTAAAAAATTTAATAAAATGTGGTAAAAAAATATTTGAAATAAAGCATGAAATATAATATGTTATTTATAATTAGCATAGGCTTTAATAACAAACACAATGCCATTAGGATATTATGTGCTGGGTAATTGCCTGTATTTATATGATATTTCATTATTGCACAGTAGTACAAAAATCCTTTATTTTTGGTTCTTGAGAAAGAAATTCAAATTTATGTTAAGATGATTTTGTATTTACATAATAAGAAAGCAATTAAGACTGTCTCCATATGCAAGTCCTTTAATATATTTACATAATGTTTAGTCCACCCCCTGGCTGTATGTGTAGTTTGTATGCATATTTTTGTTTGCGTTTTATGTTTTCATGTGTATTATTGTAGTCCTAACTGTACTTTGACTGTGTTTATTGAGGTTTAATAATAAAAATTTAAAAATTAAAAACTGTAATGTCGCGACTGACCAATCAAAATCAAAGATTTCAGAGCGTGCGTAAAAAATTAAATAAAATGTGGTAAAAAAATATTTGAAATAAAGCATGAAATATAATATGTTATTTATAATTAGCATAGGCTTTAATAACAAACACAATGCCATTAGGATATTATGTGCTGGGTAATTGCCTGTATTTATATGATATTTCATTATTGCACAGTAGTACAAAAATCTATACAAAAATCTAGCATGTATTTTTGTGTTGTATTTTTAAACATGCTGTGTTATCAGGTAATGTTACACAAAGTTTTTTTCGCTTTGTGCTTGGACCACTTCCGGTGTCTTATTTAGCATATCTCCCGCGCATTGCGTGCAAAGAAAAATAGCTGTACAGGTAAGGAAGCGTGTTTTCCTTATTTTTATACTAAATACATTTTATACTATACATTTATTATTTCTATATTATTTTTTATTAATGGTTCTCACTTGATATGCTATTTTTTTAATTTAACGATTCTTTCAAATCTTTTTAAAATCAACAATTTAATGATTAATTAAAATGTTTAGCTGCATACGTTAGATGTGCTGAGACCATTTTGGATGTTATCCAAACACCAAATCAGCATGATGATGCATTACTAAATAGTATCTAACACAGTCGTTTTTTTCATGTAATAATTAAGATGATGTTTTATATGCTCCGATTACGTCAGCGTGGATCATCTTTCCTGTACTTATTGGTGATATTTACCAGTACATATTACACTTTAAAAAACACAGTAGTGAAAACAGCTGTATTCTGGAACATGGTTGCAGCAAGTATAAGATTTTTGAAGATGAGTTCATCTTCCAATGACCAGCTGGTCAAGGCTTGGATTAGCTTAGATCAACTCATTTCCTTGTTGGATCAGCTTTGATCAGCTCATGACCATCTTGAAACAGCTTGGACCAACTTCGACCTGTTTATAACCAATTTATGACATGTTCCAAAACACAGCACCACACCAGCAGCATTAACCAGCATGGAAATTGTATTGGTCTATGCTACTTTTTAGAAGCATAAAAACATAACATTGCAGTGAATGACTTGCTACATGTATGCTCATGTAAAAATGTGTGTTTTTTGTTTATCACAGGATGCCTGGGTCCACACTAAAAATATGCAGATCATGCAATGTCCACATTTCAGTGGCTTGCAAAACCTGCAAACACTGCGGGCAAAAACAAGACATGAAAAAGGCCATAAAAGTTGCAAAACAAAAAATAAATGACAGATGGGTCAAAAATATGAAAGGTTCAAATAATTTTTGTAAACTTGTAAATTCTGCAAATGTTCTGGTAAGTCACTATATTAAATGCATTCAAATGTTAAAGTTGGCCTTTGGAGCATGAAGCATGATGAACTTTATTAAAGGGATAGTTCACCCAAAAATGAACTGTCATCATTTACTCACCTTCAAGTAGTAACAAAACCTGTATAAATTTCTTTGTACTGTACTGCTGAACACAAAAGAAGATATTTGGAAGAATGTCAGTAACCAAACAGATCTCGCCCGCCATTGACAATGACTACCATAATTTTTTTTTCCTACTATGGTAATGAATGTGGGTGAATGAATGATCTTGAGGGTGAGTAAATGATGACAGAATAAAAATTTTTGGGTGAACTATCCCTTTAAGTGTGTGCACATGTGTATGTATGTGTGTGTGTGTGTGTGTGTCCCCGTGTGTCCGTGCATGCGTGCGTGCGTGCATGTGTGTTTGGCCATGTGATGTAACCACTGTTTTTAAAAAAAATTCCCGAAATCTCCCGTCCTCCACAGGTTATACAAACACAGAGTTGCTGTGTCTGGCTCAGTTGATTGATCACGTGTGTTGTGTTGTGTATAAAACAGTGTTTTATAAACTTTTCTGTGATATTTTCCAGCAATATTTATAGCATGTAAAGACAGGGGGGAGATGAAACAAATAGTGTCTTTATATTTTGCTTATAATTGCTTCTGCCAAAAAAAGATTTACACTGCCTTATTAATTTTATTAAAAGTAATATTTTACATTCAGCATTTTCCTATTAATGTCTGAGTAATGTTTTCCCCTTGTGATTACAGATTCACAAAATGCATGCATTAGGGAGGTATCCTCTTCTTCTCTTGGGGAAGAGGAATGTGTCAGGGTCCTTCACAACTGACGTGATCACAGCTAATTCCTTTTTATCCCCAGAGGAGGTGTCCATTGAAACAATAAAGAACATTTTTACAAGTCTTCTAAAAGGTAACTGTACTGCTAAAGATGAAATTTCAGCCAGTCAATGTACAGTTGTGCAGTTAGCTGTAGGTATGACATTTGGAGCAATGGCTCATTTCTTACAGAGCAGCCTTTTAGGTCATGTCAATATCAGGCTTGTTTTACTGTAGAAATTGACACTTGTCCAGCTGTTGATCTGACAACTCCTGCTCTGCTTATTTTACAGTGAAATGTTCTGCCCTGGACAGTGGAGTTGAGAGCAACCACAGCATGTTGTCCAGCGGGGAAGATCGTGGTGCCAGCGATGGAGTAGATGCCACAGTCTTTCATAAAGGGGATGATCCCAGTGGCAGCACTGGTGGAGAAGATGTTGTTACTTTAATCCTTACTCCAGTGGATCTCTCATGCGAACCTTCTCACACCTTCCAACCACCAAAAAAAAGAAGATCCTGGAGAAATCTAAAGGTAATTATATATAATCTATTTTGTTGATGAATAACAGATATTGTTTTTAGCTATATACCAAATATACGTAAGCATCTAAATTTTGTAATTGTGACAAAAACTGTTGATGTCACCTGCATTGATACATCTTTAAGGAATATGTTGCAATAACTGTGTCACAATAACTCACAAGGCTGATTTACCTGCTTCACCTCCAAAAGCTATCACACCTATCCCACCGACAGATGTCCCTTTTCCATACTTGTAAAATGTCATTGCTTCACCCACAATGGTATGTTCTTCTGTATGTAACTTCTGTTTTCACCTAATGATAACATGCATTTCCTATATTCCAAGTTATATGAACTCTTGATTTAGCACAATGTTTGATCTAAATGAATAATCACATACACTAAAATCTTTACATATGTTTGACTACTAATGTTTGAATTTGTGGTCCAGTTCATGCTGTAAACATCTTAAACTGTTTAAACAGAATGAGTAATCAATAAGTAACCAAGGAGGGCAGGTAAATAGGAATATAACCAAAAGAAACAAACAAACAAGAACAAAGAAAACCATGATCGTATTATATTGTGACAATATCTCAGATCTCAAGCACATGTAAACGTGCTACCCTTCATGCTTTTGTGCAGCTAAACATCATTATTCCATGTTCAGATTAGTATACAGTACTGTTAATATGACTTAAAAACACAGATTATACGCATCATGCATGTTGTATTACTATATAGAGCATAATTTACATAAATGTCAGACTAACGTGTCAGGATGGTCTAAAACAGTACTTTTCAACTCCAGTCCTTGGGACCCACCACTGCTCTGCACACTCAGTTGAGTTCAGGAAGCTTTTTCCTAATGAGCTGATGATCTGGATCAGGTGTGTTAAATAAGGAAGACATGCAAAATGTGCAGAGCAGTGGGTCCCATCAGAGATTGGGTGCTTCTCAATCAGCTCCCCAGTTGATGCTCACTATGTATCGTGATAGGTTGCCACCTGTGCAATAAGTCCATTCATCAAATTTCCTCACTACTAAATATCCCACGGTCTACTGTTAGTGGTAAGCCACGTAAAATCACAGAGCGGAGTCAGCGCATGCTGTGCGCACAGTGCGCAGAAGTCGCCAACTTTCTGCAGAGTCAATAGCTACAGACCTCCAAACTTCGTGTGGCCTTCAGATTAGCTCAAGAACAGTGCGTAGAGAGCTTCATGGAATGGGTTTCCATGGCCGAGCAGCTGCATCCAAGCCTTACATCACCAAGTGAAATGCAAAGCATCAGATGCAGTGGTGTAAAGTACGCCGCCACTGGACTCTAGAGCAGTGGAGACTTGTTCTCTGGAGCGACGAATCACGCTTCTCTGTCTGGCAATCCAATAGACGAGTCTGGCTTTGGCGGTTGCCAGGAGAACGGTACTTGCCTGACTGCATTGTGCCAAGTGTAAAGTTTGATGGAGGGGGTATTATGGTGTGGGGTTGTTTTTCAGGGGTTGGGCTTGGCCCCTTACTTCCAGTGAAAGAAACTCTTAATGCTTCAGCATACCAAGACATTTTGGCCAATTTCATGCTCCCAACTTTGTGGGAACAGTTTGGGGATGGCCCCTTCCTGTTCCAACATGACTGCACACCAGTGCACAAAGCAAGGTCCATAAAGACATGGATGAGTGAGTTTGGTGTGGAGGAACTTGACTGGCCAGCACAGAGTCCTGACCTCAACCCGATAGAACACCTTTGGGATGAATTAGAGTGGAGACTGCGAGCTAGGCCTTCTCCCCAACATCACTGCCTGACCTCACAAATGTGCTTCTAGAAGAATGGTCAAAAATGGATTAAGAATGGGATGTCATTAAAGTTCATGTGCATATAAAGGCAGGCGTCCCAGAACTTTTGGCAATATAGTGTACTTGCAAGTAATTACAAGTAATGTCAGAAAGATATCAGCTCTGCTGTTGTTCATAAATACCAGTAGTGATGTTGTACAATCAATACAATCAAGTCATCAGTGTCCCAATGTGTAGTGAGCCAGTGTCCTTTACTGTCCTTACCAGTGCCTGAATTTGTACACGATATACTGATTCACGAGTTCGGGAGCTGATTGAGACGCACCCATTGACTTATTATTGTGGAGATGAGAGGGTCTGTATCTCTTACCATTGGAGAAAGCATAACAGCTAACTTGGAACACGTGAGGCACTTCAGCCTATCGTGTAATGCCAGTGACATCAGTGGCCGCCATTCAAAGTTTTATGTTTGTTACAGTTTTCATTAATCAGTTTCTTGTGGATTAGCACACTGGTCTTGTGAATAAATGTTATATATTTGGTGTTATGCCACTAGTAAATGTACAGTAGGTCTGCATTGTTTGTGAAATGTGCTTTACTACGGTAAAAAAGAGAGCAAATTAGTCACTGCAGGGAGGATAAAACATTTCAGATTACACTAAAACTTAATTGTAATTTAATACATATTTAATTTATTAAAATTATATGTATATATTTAAATTCATAAATTATTACAATACAATTCTAACCTAGCAGCGATAAAAAGAACACTTAATTTTTTTTTATTTTCATTAAACAACATACAATGTAACACAATATTTACAATTAAATTATTCATTATCTCTTTATTCATTATGTATAATATCAGTGTTATATATGCATACATGCATAATAGTCATTACAATTCAAGTCTTACCATAACTGGTAAAACCTGAAAGCCAAAGAAATAAAACTGTATTTTTTGCTTTCTTTAGACAATATACATTACAATATCACTCAGTATTACTATTAAAAACTATGGTAATGCAATAAATGTGTCCTACTTGTCATGACATTCCCTTCTCTGTCTTATAAAATAACCTTTTTATCATAGTCAAATCTACATATCGTTCCCAATAAAAGTATTGTGTAGCATAAAACATGTTGAAGATTAGCAGACAGGCAGTCGATTCAGTAAATGGTAAGCTTCCTCACAAAAGCGGTTTATTCAATGTAGTGAAGCCTCTTCTCCATTAACATCCATTAAAAAACAGTCTCTGGTCTCCTTTCCTGCATATCGACAAAGCCACAGTGTTAGCATTACCCATTACGCTTTTTTGGCTAAAGGTTGCAGGCTTCCCTTCCAGTGTCTTTGGTCCCAAGGATTGGAGTTGAGGTCTGTCTGTCTGTCTGTCATTCTGTCATTCATCCCTTTCTATCTATCTAATCTATCCGTTTAAACTCTCTTCAGGTCCCGAGGACTCTGTCCAAGCCTCTGCTTCAGCACCCAATGCCCTTCATCTACCTGTCTCAAAACTGATTACAGGTAACACTACTGTGACTATCTATCTATCTATCTATCTGTCTGTCTGTCTGTCTGTCTGTCTGTCTGTCATCCCTTTCTGTCTATATAATCTATCCGTTTAAACTCTCTTCAGGTCGCGAGGACTCTGTCCAAGCCTCTGCTTCAGCACCCAATGCCCTTCATCTACCTGTCTCTAAACTGATTACAGGTAACACTACTGCGACTATCTATCTATCTATCTATCTGACACTCCCTATTTAGGTCGGCCTGCCTCTGTCCAAGCCTCTGCTTCAGCACCCAATGCCCTTCATCTACCCGTCTCAAAATTGATTACAGGTAACACTACTGTGACTCTTATCTATCTATCTATCTATCTATCTATCTATCTATCTATCTATCTGTCTGTCTGTCTGTCTGTCATCCCTTTCTGTCTATATAATCTATCCGTTTAAACTCTCTTTAGGTCACGAGGACTCTGTCCAAGCCTCTGCTTCAGCACCCAATGCCCTTCATCTACCCGTCTCAAAATTGATTACAGGTAACACTACTGTGACTCTTATCTATCTATCTATCTATCTATCTATCTATCTATCTGTCTATCTATCTGTCTATCTGTCTGTCTGTCTGTCTGTCATTCATCCCTTTCTGTCTATCTAATCTATCCATTTAAACTCTCTTCAGGTCCCGAGGCCTCTGTCCAAGCCTCTGCTTCAGCACCCAATGCCCTTCATCTACCTGTCTCAAAATTGAACAAATTTCACTACAAGATTAAAGGTAATTCCCTTAATGTCATTTTTGTTTGCATATTACAATATTTTTCACATTGTTTTTTTCCTTCTGCTGTTGAAAGTTAAGTAAAAAATGTAATTATTTTATTGGTTTTAGTTATTGTTATATATCACCTTCACCTTATTAACTAATGTAATCAAAAAGAAAGGGAAAATGGTACAACATTACAGGATCAAAGGACTTATATACTGTTTCAAAGGATCTGTACACACATCAGGCAAAAATAATGTAGTTTGCAAAACGAAAAACATCTATATGAGATTAATTGTCAGTCATCATCTATAGTTTGGGGCCATATGTACACTGAACTGTTCATCAAACAGTGTTTACCCCACAGTTTTTGCAATGTACCATTAAACTGCATTTTAATACTTAAAATACATTGGAAGATTGTCTTGGTCTTTTTAACTATTAACACACAATAAGAAATGTATATATGTAACACATATAAATGAAAAAGGTTAGAGAAAAACGTACTGCGCCATGGTACAACATGAATGTCAGATTTATTTCTATCATTCTACATCTATATGCCTTTAATTTTCAATCCATACATCCATCCATCAATGCATACATACATACATCCAGCATTGTGTGTTTGAAGCCTCAGTCCTTTTCAAATAGTAATATAATTATGTTTTTGCTCTCTTCCTAATAGACTGCCCAGTGCATTTAAACAAAGAAGACTTTCCATTTGTAAAAACCATGGGAACGAGAATATCAAAAAATGCAAGTAACATTGAATTTATTTTATTCAGCTTTAATTTGAATTTCTGTGAGACAGCTTCAGACAGCTTTGGGATTTAAAAAAATAAAGAATTTAAATTTCGAAAAAAAGGTTAATGTAATTTGCTTAATTTCAGGGGAAGAAAGAGACAAAGGTGCGCTGGCAGCCTTGCTCTGGCTGGTATGTACTTTTTATATTGATATTGATTTATATTGAAAAACGCTTAGCATGCAAAGTTTTCTAGTTAAGCTGTAAATAAAACCGTTTTACACAAGTTTGTGTGAACTTTATTCTCTTTATCTTATATTATGCTACTTAAATGCAGTTTTACTTGCATCTTGTTTTTTTAATGTCTCTTAGTGTGAAAATAATTTACTTAAAATTGATTTTGTTTTCCAGTGGATTAAAGTGGAAGGACACGTGGGAGCCTTATGAACTTTTTCATTCAGTTGAATAAATTAAGGTTTTTTTTTTTTTTTTTTTTTTAAAGCTTAATGCACTAAACCATTAAAGAAGATTTTAAATTGTTTTACTGTATTTCTATAGAGACACTTGAAGATATTGTTGAACTGTATTGATTTGTCTGTGTCTATCTGCCATGTGCACTCATGTTTATCTTGACCACCCCCTCTTGTATTATAAGTTAATTTGTCCGACCTGCTGTTCTTAATTACCGCTCTTTATCTTATATTATGCTACTTAAATGCAGTTTTACTTGCATCTTGTTTTTTTAATGTCTCTTAGTGTGAAAATAATTTACTTAAAATTGATTTTGTTTTCCAGTGGATTAAAGTGGAAGGACACGTGGGAGCCTTATGAACTTTTTCATTCAGTTGAATAAATTGAAGTGTTTTTGTTGTATTTTTTTTTTTTTCAAAAGCTTAATGCACTAAAACATTAAAGAAGATTTTAAATTGTTTTACTGTATTTCTATAAAGACGCTTAAAGATATTGTTGAACTGTATTGATTTGTCTGTGTCTATCCGCCATGTGCAATCATGTTTATCTTGTATTATAAGTTCATTTGTCCCACCTGCTGTTCTTCATTACCCTCCTCAATTCTTTTCCTATGTTTCTCCCCATGTTCTCTCTCCTCAGTTTGTTGTGTCTAGTAACCTCCTTTGTGGTTCCCCTGCAGGGGTCCTGACCCATGTTATTTTTGCCAGCTCTGCCTGCCTGTGTGCCTGAAGTGTTTGAGAGGACTGTTTTCCCTCATTGGGGAGGTTTTTGCTGAGGTTTTGTCATTGTTCAATAAAGCTCAAAATTGGTGATGCATTGTCTGATTTATTTGATAACATCATTAATACAACTGTTTTTTTAATGCAATGTTTTAGGCATTTGTAAAAAACAATTCATATGCAGCTTCTGTGCCACCTCTGCAGTGCAAAGACTAATTTCGGTGTTAGTGATTTCATTTGGTGCAGCTCAGTGTTTTATTATTCTAATTGTATTTATTGATTAAAAATAAGAAATTTCTCAAGCAAATGTGGATCTTTCAGATGAATTTGAGGAGTACTGGTCTGGTCTTGGTCTTGACTTGGTCCCAACACTCAAACGTCTTTGTCTTGTTTTGATCTCAACACACATTGGTCTTAGTCTTGGATTTGGTGGTTTTGTGTAACACTATAACTAGTCCATAAAGTAATTTAGTTGTCTTAATACCTAAACACTTACACCATGGATAAGTTGTTTATTTTGACATTATTACATTGTCATTTAATTGAAGTGTTTATCATTGAAATAGCCTATCATACATGCAAGGATTGGCTTTTGACACGGATGAGAATGAAGTCGGCGATTGATTGTGATTGGTTCATCCTCATTGGCGACGGCAAGCACACATGCAGACAGAGAAGGAAAGACAAAAAAAAAAAGTGATGAGACAGATGGAGAAAGAGAAGTGGAATAATAGAGCGAGAGAAACAAACAACATGCAGGGTATTTAATATCTACAGCAGAAGCATATCATCTTCATCAGAGCTCAAATCAGTACTGCTTGAGTAAAGGGCTTCCAAGTGTTCTGGCCAGCTGGAATATTCACATTCTTCACCAGTAATATGTTCAGTTATGGTGTCAATTGCCTGATAACTTGTTTTTACAGTCTCCTGGTGAGCTCTTAGCTGATGTAATTTTCTCTTTAACAAACACTGAAGTCCTTGAATCCCATCATCTGGAAGACTCCAGGGGTTAACTATAAAAACAAACACACAATAAATAAATGAAAAGTTAATTTCATGTGGGATCATGAGATTACAAAGACATGGTTTAAATTTTATATATATAAAAATGTTAGGTTCTTACCACCGAAGATGATGGTATCAAGCAAACTATTCAGTTTGTGTTCCTGACTTCTTAGATAAAGCCAGTGCTGCTTTGCCTCTTGAACAACGATAGTTTGTTCTTCCTCTAGTCGTTGAATTAGCATCACCTTGTCAAAGAACTTTTTCTTTGTCAAGAGGTTGACATCATCTACACAATACAGGTAAATCATGTAAATGACAAAGACATATTGACTATATAATTCAATGTGAATACCTATGTTATGCATCATTGACCTTGCTCTGTTAGCTGCCAGGGGAAAACGTAGTCATTTTGTAGGACCTCTTCAATGGACTGTATCTTGAGGAAGGGGTCAACAAGGGCATTGTACTGCTCAATTGCAGAAGCCAGCTTCTTTCTCTCCTCGTTTATTTTTCTTCTTATTTTATTTCGCCCTTTGTTTGTGGCTGAAACATAATGAATTGACATGGGGCATTTTTTGTATTACTATTTGTTATTGACAACAATAATAGTAGTAATAGTGATAAGAATGATGAAGACGAAGAATAAGTAGATCTTTCCTTTTATATTAAACATACCAGTGTGTCTGTAAAGACGATGTTGCCGTTGTTTAATGCACAAAGATAATTCTTCCATTGTGTTCCTTATTGGCTGAATTGCAGCATCACGGTCTCCTACAGTTGCTGTTTAAAAAAAAAAAA
>NW_015656021.1:130346-138953 GCF_001515625.1 Sinocyclocheilus rhinocerous | reverse complement strand
ATGATGGTATCAAGCAAACTATTCAGTTTGTGTTCCTGACTTCTTAGATAAAGCCAGTGCTGCTTTGCCTCTTGAACAACGATAGTTTGTTCTTCCTCTAGTCGATGAATTAGCATCACCTTGTCAAAGAACTTTTTCTTTGTCAAGAGGTTGACATCATCTACACAATACAGGTAAATCATGTAAATGACAAAGACATATTGACTATATAATTCAATGTGAATACCTATGTTATGCATCATTGACCTTGCTCTGTTAGCTGCCAGGGGAAAACGTAGTCATTTTGTAGGACCTCTTCAATGGACTGTATCTTGAGGAAGGGGTCAACAAGGGCATTGTACTGCTCAATTGCAGAAGCCAGCTTCTTTCTCTCCTCGTTTATTTTTCTTCTTATTTTATTTCGCCCTTTGTTTGTGGCTGAAACATAATGAATTGACATGGGGCATTTTTTGTATTACTATTTGTTATTGACAACAATAATAGTAGTAATAGTGATAAGAATGATGAAGACGAAGAATAAGTAGATCTTTCCTTTTATATTAAACATACCAGTGTGTCTGTAAAGACGATGTTGCCGTTGTTTAATGCACAAAGATAATTCTTCCATTGTGTTCCTTATTGGCTGAATTGTAGCATCACGGTCTCCTACAGTTGCTGTTAAAAAAAAAAAAAAAAACCTCAAAACATAAAACAATTAAACAAATTGCTTGCTCAATCACAAGTTGTAGCAAACTGCAGTGATAGTATTTTGCAAATGTAAACTGAACGACATATAGCCGTTACATACTACTGTGGGCCCACTCCTGTACATCTGTGACCCACTGATGGAGTACACCATCATCTACAGCCAGTTCTGTTTTCATGTCTTGTAGGTTTTCTGTCTCTTTTTTTAGATTCTGCTGAGTCTGAAAGATACAAACCATAATAATTGTTAATGCCTTGAAATATAAAGGAAAAGTTATTGAGGCCAACATTACATATAAACATACTAACCTGCTTTGGACATGAACTTAGTGCTTATACCAATCCTTGACAAAAAGCTATTCGCTTGTTCCACTTCTTCTCCCATGGTATATGCAGCGCCCGTTTGAAAGCTTCCACTCCATTTGATCTATTGAGTGAGATAAAGTTTAATACATGCAGGCTTTTACTGAATACAAATATAAAATAGGCAATATGAACACATTGGTCTAAAATACCTCACATTTCACACCATGTACTTTTGCATGCATAACTGAGAGGAATGGCTTCATGTTCAGAAGATGTCTCAGTTCCGGGCAGGCCTGGCAAACTTTTATCAAGTATGGCCAGTATTTGCACATGATGTCAGCACAAAAGAAAGTTGCATTTTCGGTGCAGAGCTCTTTCTGCAAGTACAAAGGATAAGCATAGATCTCTCCTCTGAACATATTGAGTGCCCTCAAAAGAACACCATGCCTACAGACAGCGACTTCAATTCCCTCCTCATCCAGCTTACTGCTGGTCTTGCTGGAAAACTCTTTCGCAGCAGCTAACTCTGCAGATCCACAGACACCTTTGCCTCCCACCTACATGGCATTTGGGATCGAGAGGAAAAAAGCAGACAGGCATGAATCATGATCTGTGTACACATGACTTTGTATGTGAAACCACTGGATAAAATTTTACACAAAAAAAATCATGAATCATTATGTGTACTTGCAAGCAATTTGATTGGTAGTATAGTCTGATTGGAAGTATAGTAAACTTACGTGTTGCACTTTTTTGCGGATATACTGAACAAAAGACGAAACATCATCATCTTTGCAAAGAAACAACCCTTCGAAGTAGCCAGAGCCCTCTGAACTAATAAAACAAAATTACATGTATTTTTTTTTTAGATCAGGTTTCTAAACAACAATGAACACAAACTTAAGAATTTCAGGGTAATTGAAAGAGCTGTTGTGACAATAATATATATAAAAAAAACAGTCCTCACAGTATGAAACATTCTGCTCCAAGGTCTTTGTATTACTGACACAAAACATTAACCTTTTGTATGGCAATACAATTTTATACTATTATGACAAAGTCAACCAACAACAACAACTATTAAACACTTACTTCCCAGCCTTTTTGAAACGGTGAAGTTTTCTGTTGCCATCCACAGCAATTGCCAGCATTAGAGGGGTACAAGCTGGACACATGAAATGTTGTTCGCCGCAGATCTTGTCAACCTCATAACGGCAGATGGACCACTCGAAAAAGCTCTTCAAAAATGTATCGCCCCATAAAGTGCCAGACTAGATAAGATACATAGAAAAAGTATTACATTCTAGGCTTGTTCATTGTAAGTCTTTTCAACATCTACCATCCTCTATAACAGTGGTTTTCAATCCTGGTCCTGCGGACCCACCGCTCTGCACATTTTGCATGTCTCCCTTATTTAACACCTGATTCAGATCATCAGCTCATTAGGAGATCCATGAACTGCGCTTTGTGTCAGAAAAGAGAGACATACAAAATGTGCAGAGTGGTGGGTCCCCAGGACCAGGATTGAAAACCACTGCTCTATAAGTTAAATATACTGATCACCAAAACAGTCAGAATAATATTATCATGGACCTCCTTGTTCAACCGAAATAGTACAAAGCTACTTAATGCTATTCTGTTCACAATTCTACAAAACAGTTACCACCAGTCTGACTACGGTTATTCGGTCATTAAGGTGTTTTTCCTCACAGAACTGCTTTGCAGTGTTATTTATTTATTTTTGTCACAATTCTGGGTAAGTGATAGAGATGATATAGACAGTTCTGTGTGTGAAAATCCCAGGAGTTAAGCAGTCTATAACCTTTGGATCACTGATATTAACAATATCATGCAGATATAGGTCATCTTAAGTTTATGCACTACACTGCATTATTTGAGTGAGTGAGTGATGTGACATGTGGCCAAGTATGATGACCCATACTCGGAATTAGTGCTCTGCATTTATCCCATCCAAAGTGCACACACACAGCAGTGAACACACACACACCGTGAACACACACCCGGAGCAGTGGGCAGCCATTTATGCTGCGGCGCCCGGGGAGCAGTTGGGGGTTCGGTGCCTTGCTCAAGGGCACCTCAGTCGTGGTATTGAAGGTTAGAGAGAGCGCTGTACATTCACTCCCCCCCCACCTACAATCCCTGCCGGTACGAGACTCGAACCCGCAACCTTTGGGTTACGAGTCCGACGCTCTAACCATTAGGCCACGACTTTTGTTGATTTGATAATCAAATGGATGATTGTTGGTGCCAGATGGGATGGTTTGAGCCCATCTATGGTCCTGTTTACACATTGGTATTAAGATGTACAACGCTAAATACAGTTGTAAATGGGGTGTAAAACATTTTGAGCTTGTCCACTTTCGACCACTTCCAGAGGTAGTCAAAACTGCATTCAACCAGATTTCTTTCATAGTGTAAATGCTCTTGTGGTTGAATGCATAGGAACAGCCACTAAAGGTCACCCACTCTCCATCTACTGACCTAATGCATAAAGATTATGGGACATGCGCTAGTCAGATGAGATTTAAACTTAGTTGGCTGAACACCCAAGTTTGGTTTTAAGACAAAAAAAATATACCAAGCATAGCATTCTCCAACCATTCCTAATTTCTAAAATTCACTCACCACATTAGGTGTGGTTATCAGGCACATTAAATCAATCGGTGCCAAATTTCGGTACCCGAGAACGCATCTGGGCACGAGAGGTACATTAGAGAAAGACAGAGACCATGCGAGACACTCCTGCAACTTGTTCAAACACAACACATGGCAATGGCTAAACGTTCTGTGGTTACATTACATAGAAAACGCTCTCATGCGCGCTCCACATGTTTTTACATACTAAATATGGTCAGTCATATTTTCCATGTGTTGTTAGTCAAACTTCAGCTCTGACAGCATCATGGGGAAAATAAAAACACTTTTGTGTTACTGTGCTGAGGAAACATACACTCACGGTACGTGTCCGAATGCAGCACTGAACAGCAGAGGTTAAGAACAGTCTTTCGCGAGTCGTGACATTTGAATTTTCTCCAGTAATACGATCTCATACATACTAGCCTACAGCACACACATAACAGTTTATTTTGTCTAGTGTGTAAAATGTCTAAAAGTTGAAATCAAGAGGTTTGGGCTTATTTTTTTCTCTGAAATAAATTGTTATTACACGGAAAGTAAAGTACCGACAAAAGGTACCGATGGGTAACGGCACCGAATTTCAGGTACAGATAGTGGTACTGGTACCGGTTAAAATATGAACGGTACCCAACCCTACTCATGTCGTTCCAAACCAGACGTTCATTAGAACACAAATGAAGATCTTTTTGATTAAAAAATGCTGTCAGATTTCTTTCCATTACCTGCCTTTGCAACTGAAACTTTGACGCTTCAAAAAGTTCATAAAGAGATCGGAAAACTAATCCATACAACCCTCTACATTGTGAGTAAATCACTCACATATGTGACTAAATCTTCACTCTGGGCGACTAAATGATGTCTAATATTAGCCAATGGCTAATCAATTCTCAGATTTTACTCGCCAGTGTGTGAGTTGGAGGCTAAGTATAAGTTTAGCACAGATATATTTTCACTATAAACCGAACACTCTCTGACTGAGCGCTTCAGTTTCACTCTCCGTCAAGCGATCCGTGCTATTTTTCAGTTCATCTGAATGGATGTGCAACGCACCTGTATTTAACGTACCGTAAACTCTAGTGTGAAGCGCACAACTCGCAGTCGCTTTGTTTCACACACACACGCAGCGAGAGAGGGAGAGAGAGAATTGATGTGCTACCTATGCGCACTACATGTAAACAATATTCTTTGTTGTATTTTAATGTCAAAAGGTGTTCGTAGAGGGCTGCCACATGAATTGAGTGGTTTAGACCAAATTTTCTGAAGAGACTCAGAGTTATGATGAACAGATTTCATTTAGGCTTTTACTCTCATATAAACATTGATCAGTGAAAATAAGAAGAAGCTCAACCGAATATGAATAACGCACAAGATCAAACCTCTTCTGGAAGCTCAAACATGCTGCTTAACACACGAGAATGAACCTCATTGGTTATGCAGCACTTTTGAGCTTCTTCATTTGTGTTCCGAAGATGAATGATAGTCTTACGGTTTTGGAACGACATGAGGGTGAGTACTTAGTGACAGAAACTTAATTTTGAGGTGAAGTAACCCTTTAACTACAAGATCCAGTAAAACCTTCAACTGTCCTGTGCAGATGTATTTGTGTTGTATGACATGGTAAATAGCACCAAAGCCATTTTAAAAAGTAGAATACATACAGATTACAATTTTCTGATAATAAACATGCATATGTTTATTAAACAGGGCATATTTTAGTATATGCTGAACACTTACCCTTCATGTTGATTACAGTAATGGACTTCCCAATTCCAACACTGTACTTTTCTCCACAACTACATATGGAATTAGGAAGTGCCATTGGTAAGAGTCGATCTACAATAAAAAACAAAAAACATAAAAACAAAGTGTCATGCATACATTTACAAGTTCATTAAAAAAAACATTAAAAAAATGTAATTAAAATGGAAGTCTGACAATGAGTAGCACCGGCGGTGATGCACCAAAACACTTTTTTATGTGAATACTGTTTAATGTGAATATTATGACAGGAGTGAAGCACAAAGCTTTGTTTACAAAATAAATAATAAGATAGCTATGAAATGTTACATCACAGCCATTGAAACGTTGGAGGTATGCGAGCCAATAAATTTAAGCTTTGCCGGCTTTGTGTTTCGTTCACCTGATTATCAGCAAATTTAACAATATCCCAATTAGTTATTCCATGGACATGGTGTCTCTTTTCTTTTCCCAAATCTTCACTCACGTCACACTTATTTTCGCAGGGGATTATAAAAGTTGATTTGCTTTTAATTAGGCCTATTATATTCACATTCTTTGCTGTGGTAAAGTGGAAAAAAATGCTGTAATACAGAAACCTTTAAGCATGCATGTCAAATTATTTTTAAACACAGTTTGTGCTTGTTATTAGACTAGGTAAGGCACGTCAAGTTTATTTGTATAGCGCATTTCACATACAGCTATGATTTTAGTTTCGCTTTCTCTAGCAGTGTGAAATCAAACATAGCCTAAATGTCTTGCTGCTGTGCAAGATAAAACTAGCTCGTCAGACCTTTTACAACAAGTGTCAGTTACTTGGAACATCAGAAGATAACGAAGATATTAGAGAAAAGATGGCCTCTGTTCCACATCCCAATCAAAGCACAGAGCAGTAAATTATGCACTTTTGTGTGTAAATAGGCTATAAAACAAATGCTTTTTAAATAATATTCAATATATATATTTAATATATATATATATATATATATATATATATATATAAATAAATAATATTATACATGTATATAAAAACAGTACCTTCATGATGGTGAAAGTATTGCCCATCAGAGTCCTGCTTCACCACAGTGGTGGGAGGTACAGCCTTGTGGAACCCTGAAATCATGCTGCTTCTATTGTGGAATACTTGCTTACTGTGTATAGCACTGTCACAGTCGATGCATGTATACTGATGGGGCAAACAGTCTTTACATTTGACCACTGCCACCTTTGCCTTGCACTCCGAACACAGCTGTACCTTGCAATGCTCCGTTATAAGCCTATTGATGATTAAAGAGGGTCTAGCCTCCCTCCATCTCTCCGACGAAGCTGCTGTCCTTGTGCCCCAATGCAGTGATGCTGAGTGTGGGGTACTCTCAGAATGAAGGTTAGAGCTAGCAGCGGACAGAAGGTCTTGCAGCTCACTTAGAAGAGAATCTGTCACACCCCGGAGAAAAGAAAAAGTTAAACGAAAAAAAAGTCACAATTATGCAAAATAGTTCCCTGTCTAATGATGCAGTGGTGCTCTTTAAGTTACTTTACTACAGAGCATTGCTTTTAGTTGCAATGTCAGGCACTATTTTTATAGCAGTGTCATACATCTTAATTATATGGGGCCACTGCAACTTATTGTAGCACATCATAAAAATATAATATATAGTTATTTATATGCAAAAAATAAACAGAAATTAACAAAAAAAAACTAATAAATGTTTAAAGGTAATAATCTTAATTATAACTAACCATGATCTGGACCCTGGTCATGATGAAACTCTGTTGGCTTTAGGCATGGCCTTGATTTAACTCTTGAATCTGATTAATGCATGTAAAAGTGAGTCAAAACATATTATTTCAAAACTAATGCTTCAGAATACAATAAATTATCCTTTAGGTAAACAAAACCTTACCATGTGAAGAAAAATGCTTTGCTTGTTTTGGACGTGACTTCTCTCTGATTTTACCACTGGACTGGGTCCTTTTTTTCTTCTTTGCCTGTGAATTTCAAACATTAAACTATATTTGTGCATCAGTAAGACTAACGTTACATCTTCGGTTACAAAAACTTGACACTCTGCTTTGCATTTCAAGATTAATAGCATTACGACTGTCCTAATCTTAAAAATATTAACAATATAAGATGCATAAATAAATTATATCCATTGTTCCACCCATATTTCATAATTTTCAGTCAAATGTCATATTCTGATTTCCGTAAGGTTTGGATGTTCAAAAAAAGACTAACCTTTGGGCCATTTTGGTTTGGTTGTCCAAACAGCTCGATTGACTCTTTTTTTAAAAGATGATCCAGATTATTTCTTGAACTCGCATTGTCAAGGTTTTTAATAACTGTTTGACCTTGTTTGATGGTTTGATCCAGGTCCATTTTGGCAGGGTCAGCGTGGCCTTCTTTAACGGCGGCCTCCATTTGGGTGCGATCATAAACTTTTCCGAGGGATGCAGCAACAGCGCGTCCTTTTCTGAGAAGTTCGTTTAATTCTTTATCGTTATGCGCCATAGTGTCATAAAAAGTGTGATCTGAGAAAAACAACAACAACAAATGCATCAAAAACATTAACTTAAATTAGATTGATAATAATAAACATGAATCATTAATGAGTAATAACTAGCCAATGCTAAAACCTATAGCATCACTTCAGAGTCGAGCTCTTTTTCGATTACCAGCCAAAAACCACTTGTTATCAGACAAAAAAAACAACAACTGAGTACTTAAGAATATATTTCATAAAACAGATTACAAATATACATTAACAAATTAAATGAAAATTAAAAACTCACCAAGAAGAACAAGACCACGCAGCGATTCTGATTCTGTTGCAGCTCTAAAATCAATCCGGTCGGGAACGCGGTCTTTTCTGGTAGCATCGGATTATTGTTTATTTTAAATCAAAGCAACGGAATCACAACGTTTATAGTTAATATTTCATAAGGCTTCCTAGCAAAAGAAGTATTAAACAAATTAATCAGATACGCATTTAAAAGCGGCTTCATGAGCAAATTTCTAGTTACTGGATAACTGACTGGTCAGAGAACACGTTCTATCTGTACGTATTTTAGGTTGTTTTTACGTAAATTTAGATACGTATCGAACCTGTAATTACGTTAAGATAATACGTAAAAGGCACTGTAAATACGTAAAGGCACATACGTATTGGACAGTTTTAATTTACGTCCAAATATGTACGTTTTGATTGTGAGATCAGGCTG
>NW_015656021.1:121157-129842 GCF_001515625.1 Sinocyclocheilus rhinocerous | reverse complement strand
GAGAGAGAGAGAGAGAGAGAGAGTGAGAGAGAGAGAGAGAGAGAGAGAGTATGTCATGTTCAACAGCAAAATAAATCTTCCCAGTTTGATTTCAGCCAAATTATTTCTACTAGCCGAATCATAATGTTTCTTTGTATGATTTAAAGTAGGGAAGTGCGTGAATAATCGCCAGCTTCCCAACTGTAAGATGTTTACTGTACATATGACCATGTAGCATATGTAGCATGACCAGTTTTTAACAACAATATCCAGTCCTTCAGCGTCTTCAAGAACAGACTCAATGAGGATCAGATGAACTGCTGGATCTGAAATGAAGATGCTGTTTTCTTCTAGAAAGTGTCCTGACAGAAACACCTGCTGCACTTCCTCTATGATACCGTCTGCTGGTTTATGGATTTCCAGAAAAGACGTGACAGAGTCGCTATCATAGAGTTTGATTGTAGATAACTTTAAATGTAGGTTGAACCATACAGTTAGATAGGGTTTCACTGGGGATGTTGCTGAAGGAGGAACTACACTGAAATGAATCAATCAATCAATCAATCAATCAATCATGTAGTCAATCATGTAAAAACTATTTTTCTTCTTTACTGAAAAATTGCTAGTAAATTTCACAAACAATTACAAACAAACAGCAAGCAACACACAGTACTGATTTAAACATTAAACCTTGAAGTATGAAAAACTGAAATAGTAGAAATAAATTATACTCCAATTATCTTTGTTTTATTTAGAAATGGGAGGGAATCTGTTTATAGTGCAAGTTAATCAATTCAAGGGTTCGCTTTACAATTATCAAGTACAATTATCACACATTATTGTTGTGTAAAGTTACAACATAACCTTGATTTTACTATACTATAAACGTTTAATGTGTGCGTGTGTGCGCATTACATTGAAAAAAAAAAATACAACAAAGCACAATTTACTTATTCTTTTCTTTTGCAAGTTTTTGCACACATTTTTTAAAAGTAAATTTAAGTAAAGAATTAAGTCAAATCTACTTTACAAAGTTATGTAAAATACACAGTAAATTTAACTTGGCCAGTTAGAGTTGGAGTAGTTTCTACTTAATCATTTGAAGTTCACTCTGCAATACTCAAGATCATTTACTCAATCACTGTTTGTAAACTTCACTATAACAATGTAGCACTGAAAAAGCCATGCTGTCAAAGCAGAAACATCCAAGTAATCAAGGCAGTAGACATCTTGTTACACTTTCTAAGATAATATGTCTACACAATAGAGTTAATACCCAAATGCACACATGAGACCTCAATACCTGATACACGATGACGGTAACAATCAGTGGAAAGTGTTTGAGGATGAATGGGTCATTTGGAGAAGAAAATGAACTCCAGATGTCACGAAACAGCACGTTACTAAACCTAGCAACATAAAACAACCATACAACTCAACCTTATTAATTATGCATGCCCCAGTGCATGATGGGAACACCAGTAGCATAACTTTGATATTTACTCAAAGAATCCTTGTGAACATCACTAACAATTCCAAGTAAAATATACTTATAATTTCAAACTAATTTCTACAAGCTTGAATATAGAATATACTCTTTTTACTGTAAATTCTTGCCTGAACTAAATTAATGTAGAGATTACATTTGGTTTTCCGTTGTATTTACTTCACCACAGAATAATTTTATCAGTGTACTAAAAAGTAAAGCACACACGTTTTACTAAAATAGAAGTTTAAAATAAAAGTTGTGTATAATTTTACGCAACAATAATTCATGTGACAAACAATCGTACTTTTCACATTTGCATTGAACATATTGAGACTTGTACATAACTGTAGGCCTATATTGGCAAATATTACACAGTTGTATGACATTTTATTAAATCAAACTATATCAAAATTTAAAGCTAAACTAGTATCTGTTGTTAATAATAATAATAATAATAATAATATAATAATGAGCTCATGGATCTTTCTCCATGTTGCATGTGTTTGGCAATGTGTTGCAAACATCATGGTGTTATTTGAGCACGCTCAAGGAGTAATCTTTACTAATGCTTAGCTCATGGCCACTGATATCTGGTAGACATTTTCTTAAGAAAACATAAGTGGGTGTATGAGAGTTGTGGAAAGATTGCCAGGACGTTCATATGTATAATAATAATGTGATCTGAGTGGATTTGACTATGACTTTGTGGTTGCTAGGGTGTTCTGGGTGGTTGCTAGGGTGCCAGGATTAAACTTGCTGAAGTAGAGGTTGTCAAATCACTAAATCCCGGCCATGGAATCGATGGGAATAGTGATGCTGTCCTTATCAAACAGCAGTAATAATGAAGTGGCTGTATAATAACCTTGACCGAGAACAGGGCAGATATCAGACCCAAACCTCCCCAAACATCTGCTTTCCCTGCATGACCAGAGCAGAGAGAGAGACGGCCGGTTTGTGGGGGATATAAAGCAGATCGTTATCGGCCGGAGGAAAGATGACAGTTCCATTAGCTCTAAGAGGAAAGAAGCCGGTTTGATCCAGCGCATAAGTGACATGTCCCTCGTCCTCCTCTCCGGCAGTTCATCAGCTCCACCGAGCGCCGGCTCTTCACACCGCAGTCGACATGTGTGACATCCGTCCTCGACTCGAGGTTATGACAGGTCAGAGCTTCAGACAACACTTCCAGATCTGGAGAACCCCGATGTTCAGAGTCAGATCGGGTTCCTCAGTCTCAGCGTCTCACTAAAAGATGCTTAGGACAGTCTCCAAAGACTGAGTTTGAGCTCATATTGCATTATATTCCTTCACGTCCGCTGCGTTCTCAAAACTTTGGCCATTTGATAATACCTAGAATATCAAAATCAACTGCGGGCGGCAGATCCTTCTCCTATTTAGCTCCCAAACTCTGGAACAATCTACCTAGCGTTGTTCGGGAGGCAGACACACTCTGTCAGTTTAAATCTAGATTAAAGACCCATCTCTTTAACCTGGCTTACACATACCACACTAATACGCTTCTAATATTCAAATCCGTTAAAGGATTTTTAGGCTGCATTAATTAGGACAATCGGAACCGGGAACACTTCCCATAACACCCGATGTACTTGCTACATCATTAGAAGAATGGCATCTACGCTAATATTAGTCTGTTTCTTTCTTATTCCAAGGTCACCGTAGTCACCAGGTCCAGTCTGTATCCAGATCAGATGGTGGATCAGCACCTAGAGAAGACCTCTACAGCCCTGAAAGACAGCGGAGACCAGGACAACTAGATGCGCTCCAGAGACAGATCCCTTGCGAACACCTCGTCACCTCAACAACCATCGGCACAAGACCATGGGAACCAGATGAGTCCTCTGCACAATCTGACCTGTGCTGCAGCCTGGAATTAAACTACACCATGCTGGTTTGTCTGGTCAGAGGAGAACTGGTCCCCGACTGAGCCTGGTTTCTCTCAAGGTGTTTTCTCCATTTCTGTCACCGATGGAGTTTTGGTTCCTTTGGCTTGCTTAGTTGGGGACACTTGACTGATTGCACAGACACTATTGAAGAGAGCTGAACTGGATGATGATCACTGAATCATCAATGAACTGACTTTAGCTGATAAACTGAATGTTTGTTTTTGTCCTCTTGCATTATTGACACACTGTTTTCCTGTTTGACACTGTAAAGCTGCTTTGAGTCAACCAGTATTGTATGAAGCGATATAGAAATAAAGGTGACTTGACTTGACTAATAAAACAGTAAATGAACACTGAACACCACAACAAAGATTTGACTAGTTAGGATGATCCAGTTAGAAGTCTTAATTGACACTTCGCAAAGACTCGCCCCCCTAGTTACTGTTGCTACGTCCGACAAGCCATGGCGCTCTCACACCACACATCATGTTCTCACGCAGTGAAAAATACAGAGCAACGAGGAAACTGACAATACGCCGACAGACAAGACAGAGCAGGTTACTTTTGCCATGAAACATAGTCTCAGCTTTCTAATTTTGTCATTTGTTTAGGAAATTCAAACAATAAATACCATTCCGTAGCTCTTTAATGTGTGTTCATGACAGATCGCTGTAGCTCAGGTGAACCGATCATCTCTTCCTCTTTACTAGTTACAGCACGAAATCAACATGAACGAACATCAGTAGGAATCTTGTTTCATCCGTGGAAAGATGTCAATACACACCATTTTTTCAAGTTCAAGTCCACAGAAAATAATCTACTCTCCTGACTGGTGTGTTTGTTGGACAAAAATGGCACATTCGGCGTTATGAATGGTCAGATCGCCTGTCAATCAAACTCCTGGCAAAGGGTGAATTGTGCTGAATGTGCATTTGCAGTGTATTTTAAAATATATATTTAAAAATTGTTATTGTAGATAATATAATAAGTAAAAGGCCACTTAAGAAAAACACTTTCATGATTCTTAACACACTTAAGTGCAGTTTTAAAAACTGTACTTAAGTGTACTTCACTTAACTGTTTTACTTTATCAATTTAACTATAGTGTGCTATTCAATATTCCATTTAAAAATAAAACATTTTAGTCCTACTGAAGTGGTTCAAAAAAGCAAATCATTGCAAACATAATAAACTGTAGAGTCAATATGCATTAAAATAGCATGTTTTCCTTTATGGATAAGTTTTTGTTGATTCATCAGTGCACGTTATTCCAAATGTAAACAAGACTTTGTCCTTTTTGGTCCACCTCTAAAATGACATTCCACTGTAACTCATGCCACCAATCCCGGTCATTTTTAACTCTCTCATACGAAGACACTTTTCAGCATCCAATAAGTTCCTGATGGATCATTTATTTCACTCATAGATATATGTGTCATTATGAAATTCACATCAGTTGCAAACACAGTTTGCTGTTGACACGAAGGAGCGCAGAACATTCTGCAGTTGATTTTCGGTGGAATGGCTTTGCGGTCTGTAGGGTCACTGATTTCCTGATGATGTGGTTTGTGTTATAATGGCCTGCAGAGATCGGTGTGAGGTCGTGTTGAATAAACACCAGCACGGACAGCAAAAGCACTGATTCTGACACACTGAGACAGACAGCTGTGCTATTACGATCTGAAGCGACACAAACCTCCACAACACCGCCATTCTGTTCTGCTACACTTGACTTAGAAGTCCTCAAGGGTTGGAGATGAACAAAAAACTGACCTTTGAGTTCATAAATGTTTCCTTTAAATTTCACCAGTAAGACATTATGTAACAGTACAATTCTGAAAATAAATGACATTTATATTGAAATGCAAAGAGAGATCGTTACAGCAAGATGTTTACTTGTTTAATTCTTATTGTTACAGGTTCAGATATCAGCAATATATCGAGCTACATAATAGTGATGCTTGATGAACACCACAAAAATTATCAGTTTATCCACAGACAGGTTTCATTTCAAATCATGAAGCACAAAGTATGAAGATATCTGTAATATTTAACAGACACTTAGTTATGAACCACAGGGGAACATCGCTCTGTCTCTCTGAGCTCTATTAGCACTATCCCGCAGGATTTAAAACATTAATGATATTGGATAATTAACATTTAGAAATGAGGGTAGTTGTCAAGTGAGAATAAACCTTTTAACAGACCATTGAAATGATGGCCAGTGAGTGGAGGTTAACTGATCATATCTAGACCATAACAAAACCAGGAACAAAATGCCAAGAATTACAGCTTATTTCTTCATTTTATTTCATGGTCATACATTCATAGCTATATCTAGTTTTAGGGAAAAATATCTTTAAAAGTGATGCATTACCAATTGCGTTACTCCATAAAAAAGTAACTAATTGTGTCACTCAGTTAATTTCTATGGAAAGTAATGCATTACGTTACTTTTGCATTATTTTTTGTCACCCGATCTGGGCTTGCTTATGTATTTTTAATGACAAAAAACCCAAAAGTTATATTTTTGGCAACGGCAAAGGCCCTTTCATAGCAAATCAAAACCTAAAAGGGCTGAAAGGGAGACATTGTGTTCATTCATATATATCAAAATATGGCACAATGATGATTCATATGAGATACAATGAACTTTGTACACAAGTGTTCAATAAATTTAATTTATAACAACAATAAAAAATCAGCAAATCTAACAATTCTTGGCTACACTATTTCAATAGTCCATTTTAGACATTCTATACACTAAATGTAATTTTGCAACTTCATGTTAGCCAATTCTTGCTCAAGATAATATAGTTTCTTAGAGCATTTGATGAGCATTATGACTTTTACCATGACTAATAGTTGATGGTAATATTGATGGTGTATGATTTCAAATAATAGTCATCTATACTTGTCTAGTTTGTCTCAAGGTCAGTGTGTGATGAGCTATAATTCAGCATTCAGTTCATGATTTTCCCTTTTTTATTTTGAAATCACAAAACTATGATAATAATTTTAACTGAACATATTAATTCATAAAGAATACATATTCATATTTACAGTGTTGACCTGATGTTACATTGAAATATTCTTCTTAAAAGTCCTGTTTTCCGTTTACAAGCACGAATATTGATGCATTATTCATCAGATGCGTGTGTTGTGTTGTACTGTGACCTGCAGGTCTGGTCAGCATGAGATTCGCTCTCTATGACTGTTAGCGCCGACGTTTAAGAGTCGCGAGGGAGAGCAGCCGTCTCAATGCATCCACACAGCCAATGCTGGAACTGTACTGTTCACATACAGTATTCAATTACGGCAAACATGAATTGGCAGTCAATTCAACCGTGCCAGACTTTCATGAAGGTTTGTGAAACGCAATTTAGTGACCTGGTTCAAAAGGAAAAAAAAAAATTTGAATTTGCCCCTAAAAGTGCTAGCATTGCACTCTGCCACTGTGTGTGTGTGTGTGTGAGAGAGAGAGAGAGAGAGAGAATGTAATAGTTGTGGAAAATGTGCCAGGATGTTATGAATACAAACTATTTTGATATATAATAGAGAGGTTAAATTGTTGCTAATATTATCTAAACAATTTTCACTAAGAGGGAAACAAATAAATATTTTCGATAGATCTAAGCTGTGACTGGAGCTTCAGAGTGAACAGTGCACTCATGAGTGTGTGAAGACAGATGTGGGCAGCGATGGACAGAAGAAGTGCATGAACACTGAAGATGGATGGATAGTGTGTCAGATGTCAGACACGATGTGCTGCTCTCGGGTCACAGGTGTGTGTGTGTGTGTGTGTGTGTGTGTGAAGGAATAATTGGTTATTAGACGCTCGGTGTATGAGTGCACCTGAAGACCCGTCAACCCACACCACTCACAATCAGACCAACAAGACAGACAACAAGTGAGTGTGTGTGTGTGTGTGTGTGTGTGTTACAGTCGTCACAAGTGTATTAATATCGCACAGATTCGGTTTCTGAACACAGTTTTATCCTCCTGAAACATACACTCATAGCATAACTACATCAAACTGCTGTAGATGTTATGGCCACGAGTGATTGCCAATAGTGAACAAATATGATAGTTATGGGCTCCATTTGTTTTTAAATGTGTGTAACCTACATCTAAAATGTTTAATGGCATTGCTCTCATCAGTTTCATAACTTGTAGATTATTGTATTTGTTATGGTGAAGTAGAGATCCGAATGCAGCTTTAATGTTAAGAGTGTAGTCAAAAACAGGCAGGATCAAACACTAGCAAAACAGCAATAGCAGAGGCAAAGCAAGAGAGTAATCCACACAACAGGCGAAGATCAGGGCAGTAGTGATGGCCGCTTTCGAGGCACTGCTTCATGAAGCTTCGAAAACTTTGCGAATCATTTGTTTTGAAATAATGGTTCGGAGCGCGTATCAAACTGCCAAAGTCATGTGGTTTCAGTAAACGAGGCTTTGTTACGTCATAACTGTTTCAAAACGATTCGAAATTCCAATTGTTTGCCGCTGGGGGGGGGGTTGATCTCTGTGAACCCTTGAATCATGCGAGTTCTTTAATAATTATTTTAAAGATTCATATTATACACACACTTCATTTTTAAATGGTATTTTATTATTTTATTGCATTTAATATATTTTCAAGAAAACATTTGCATTGGTTTTGTAAAAGCGGTTTTTATGCATGTTTTGGTCTGAGTTTTTGTTGTATTTGCACAGTTTTGCTGCAGCAGGCGTCACCAGCGTGTGGTGTTTCGAGCGCTTCGAAACGGTAAATCCTTCTGCGAAGCAATTGGATCAATTGATTCAAAGCTTCGAAATGGTTAATTTCTCCCATCACTACAGTGCAGACAGCAAACGATCAGAAACCAGGGAAACAGTCCAAGAGAAACAAGGGTAAGCGCTGAGTAATGTAGGAAGAGCAAAACAAACCTTCTTCTTCTGTGGTTGGCAAACCAGCTTAGATGGTGCATTTACCGCCACCAACTGGACAGGAGTGTGAAGCGTTGATTGGGAATTTAAAAAATAAGAAATAAATAAATAAATAATAATAAAAAAAAAACTTTAAGACTAGCCTATATTCTACTGAACAATCCTGTTTCCCTTAGCTAACTCATTACCTTGACTCTTTCTGTGCTCTACATAATATACTCATTACTGACAGGTCATTAATTCCTATGTCTTAATAATTCTATAAACTCTCTCTGTTATATTTTGAACAATGAATCAAAACATGTTCAACTGTTTCTGGCAGTTTTCAGATTCTATTTTCTAGGGGTGTCCCCGGCTAAGGATTTTCATAGTTGAATCGGAATTTTC
>NW_015656021.1:106843-120452 GCF_001515625.1 Sinocyclocheilus rhinocerous | reverse complement strand
ATAATAATAATAATAATAATAATAATAATAATGTTATGTAATAGTTGTGGAAAATGTGCCAGGATGTTATGAATACAAACTATTTTGATATATAATAGAGAGGTTAAATTGTTGCTAATATTATCTAAACAATTTTCACTAAGAGGGAAACAAATAAATATTTTCGATAGATCTAAGCTGTGACTGGAGCTTCAGAGTGAACAGTGCACTCATGAGTGTGTGAAGACAGATGTGGGCAGCGATGGACAGAAGAAGTGCATGAACACTGAAGATGGATGGAAAGTGTGTCAGATGTCAGACACGATGTGCTGCTCTCGGGTCACAGGTGTGCGTGTGTGTGTGTGTGTGTGTGTGAAGGAATAATTGGTTATTAGACGCTCGGTGTATGAGTGCACCTGAAGACCCGTCAACCCACACCACTCACAATCAGACCAACAAGACAGACAACAAGTGAGTGTGTGTGTGTGTGTGTGTGTGTGTTACAGTCGTCACAAGTGTATTAATATCGCACAGATTCGGTTTCTGAACACAGTTTTATCCTCCTGAAACATACACTCATAGCATAACTACATCAAACTGCTGTAGATGTTATGGCCACGAGTGATTGCCAATAGTGAACAAATATGATAGTTATGGGCTCTATTTGTTTTTAAATGTGTGTAACCTACATCTAAAATGTTTAATGGCATTGCTCTCATCAGTTTCATAACTTGTAGATTATTGTATTTGTTATGGTGAAGTAGAGATCCGAATGCAGCTTTAATGTTAAGAGTGTAGTCAAAAACAGGCAGGATCAAACACTAGCAAAACAGCAATAGCAGAGGCAAAGCAAGAGAGTAATCCACACAACAGGCGAAGATCAGGGCAGTAGTGATGGCCGCTTTCGAGGCACTGCTTCATGAAGCTTCGAAAACTTTGCGAATCATTTGTTTTGAAATAATGGTTCGGAGCGCGTATCAAACTGCCAAAGTCATGTGGTTTCAGTAAACGAGGCTTTGTTACGTCATAACTGTTTCAAAACGATTCGAAATTCCAATTGTTTGCCGCTGGGGGGGGGGTTGATCTCTGTGAACCCTTGAATCATGCGAGTTCTTTAATAATTATTTTAAAGATTCATATTATACACACACTTCATTTTTAAATGGTATTTTATTATTTTATTGCATTTAATATATTTTCAAGAAAACATTTGCATTGGTTTTGTAAAAGCGGTTTTTATGCATGTTTTGGTCTGAGTTTTGCTGCAGCAGGCGTCACCAGCGTGTGGTGTTTCGAGCGCTTCGAAACGGTAAATCCTTCTGCGAAGCAATTGGATCAATTGATTCAAAGCTTCGAAATGGTTAATTTCTCCCATCACTACAGTGCAGACAGCAAACGATCAGAAACCAGGGAAACAGTCCAAGAGAAACAAGGGTAAGCGCTGAGTAATGTAGGAAGAGCAAAACAAACCTTCTTCTTCTGTGGTTGGCAAACCAGCTTAGATGGTGCATTTACCGCCACCAACTGGACAGGAGTGTGAAGCGTTGATTGGGAATTTAAAAAATAAGAAATAAATAAATAAATAATAATAAAAAAAAAACTTTAAGACTAGCCTATATTCTACTGAACAATCCTGTTTCCCTTAGCTAACTCATTACCTTGACTCTTTCTGTGCTCTACATAATATACTCATTACTGACAGGTCATTAATTCCTATGTCTTAATAATTCTATAAACTCTCTCTGTTATATTTTGAACAATGAATCAAAACATGTTCAACTGTTTCTGGCAGTTTTCAGATTCTATTTTCTAGGGGTGTCCCCGGCTAAGGATTTTCATAGTTGAATCGGAATTTTCTAATCTTGCTGATAGTCGACTTCTAGTCGAATCATATGTTTTGGGGGTGGAGCAAAATACATTACCAAGAGTCAAGTCAGACATTCGACAGTCATAATTACATTAACACATAGGGAAAATGTGTAACGAATGCCTCACAGATACAAAAATAATGTTTTATGTTTTCATTAAAAGATAGTTAACATTAAACGTCAGCGAAACTCTTAGAATTCACACCATTTTTTACAATAGTGCTCTCATTATAACGTTATGTATATGACTAGTTATTAATGTTCTGCATTTTTGTTTTGAGCTGTGCGCGCTGAAGATGACCAGTAGAATGAAGCAGCAGGTTTTTAATCAATGGGATTTAACTCATCATTTATCTCATATAGAATACGCTTCGTTATTTATACAACATAATGTTAATATTAGGACTTATAGGCTATCTGCACAAAATGCCCCGAATGCACATGAACGTGTCTGCGCGGCTCTGAATGAACTCCTTTTGTGGACACGTTCTTCACGCAACAATGTGCAGAAACACGGCAACTAAACTCTAAAAATTCACATGAATGAAATCCTTTTGTGGACGCGTTCTTCACACAACAACGTGCAGAAACACGGCAACTAAACTCAAAAAATTTAGTTTAGTTTTATTTAAAAGCGTTTTATTATAATAGGGTTCTCAATATAATGTTATGTATATGACAGTCCCAGTCTTATTTATTAATATTCTGCATTGTTGTTTGTCCTGCTCGCACTGCGCGCTGAAGAGATAATCACCGTAGTACTACATATAATGAAGCGCTTTACTGCAGCACAACTCAACCAAATGCATCTTATACGAGATAAATAATATATACACACAATATATATAAACCGGATTAAATATTTTGAAATCACTTGTACCCTACCTGATCGAGTGAAAAATCCAGTCTTTCACTCTGCCGGTGTCAGTTTGAGCCTTGTTAAAGTTTTAAATCCCTGCTGCCAAGATGCTTCTCTGTCGGATTATGGAAAGTGAAACTTAAATCTATAGGGGTGGTTGGATTTATTCACGCATGTTAAAATATTTATTTGAAGCTTCTTTCTTTTCAGATTCTTATTTACAGCATTATTTTAATAGGCTGTATATTAACTTATTTGGAGAAAACCAGTAGTTCTATGTGAAATCAGACATTGAGCACCCCCATATAGCCAAAATAGCATGATCATAACACCCCGCGAATATTCGACTGAGAGATTGGTGTCAAATCAGGCTCCTCCTATCGAAGCATCGAATCTTCCACTATCCGGGGTCACCCCTAGTGATTTTCCCTATGATGAGCAGTGAATAATTAAGGAATGTGTGCCCTATTCGAAGCCTATAGTTATTATAGAATCATCCTTTCTGGATCCATAACTGTTTCTCTCAACCCTGACTTTATTTTGAATATTGTATAGATGCCTACCTTTTGTCTCATTATCCCATTTCTCTTGCCATATCCTATTTAGAGCAGATTTTGCTATTCCTTTCACTTCAGTTTTACCAAGTGGGACATAGATATCTTTCTCAGGATGTTTTTGAGATCTCTTTGCCAAACGATCCACCTCCTCATGACCTTCTGCCCCCACATGTGCCCATACCCATAGAGAGGAAATGTTCACTCCTACTCTGCATATTCTATACAAATATTGTAGAATTTCATACAAGATGCCCTGCCTGTATGTTGATTTCCCACTGTTTAAACTCATTAAAGCTGAATATGAATCTGAGCAAATCACTACATGCATAGGATGAACTTATTCCACCCACTGAAGTGCCATTCAAACCCCAATAATTTCTGCTGTATATATTGACTCATGATCTGTAATTCGTTTTTCAACACCGTATTTAAAACATGCGCTGTAAACTGCTGCAGATTCTGGGTTCTTTGATCCATCAGTGAATATTTGAATACTATATGATTTAAGTGCTGCGTTACCACTATATCATTTTATATGATAATTTCCGTTGTTTTCAACTTATTTGCAATGTCAGGTCTACATCTGGTTTAGGGACAAACCAAGAGGGAATTGATGGTAATATCACTGTAGGACTAATATTTATATGATTTATTCTTATGTCCAGGGCTTATTTTCCGACATTCCATCCAAAACTATTGATTTTTTTTTATGTTCCCAGCTTTTCTCTAGAACCTATTCACTGGGCGATTCTCTGTCTCTTAAGTGTGCTCCAGTATGCCATTTTTTATTTTAACCCCCTAACTTCCAGAGGCATTACTGCCATTTCTACCTGTATTGCTGGAATAGAAGATGTTCAGAACGCCACACAACGTATTCTTAAAGCTTGTGACTGAATAAATTTTTTTTTTCTTTAAAGTGGATTCTACATACTACACAACCATAATCTATTACTGGTTTGATCATAGCACAGTATATTCTTTTTAGTGATTGCCGACTTGCTCCCCAATCTACCCCTGCAAGACCAAAACATGACTCGGGTGAAGGAGCTGCTTAAATAGTCCGGGTGATAGGAAACAGGTGAGAGGGTAATTAGTTCCCAGACAGGGAATTATGGGAAATGGAGTCCGGGGGGGAAAGGTGATGGAGCCCTCTGATGGCGAGTGGGAGGAACAACAGGGACCGGATTCATGACAGTATTATACTTTATATATATGTATATTTTTTAAATTTATTTATTAATTTATTTATTTTTACTTTATTGTCAACTAATTGTGTACAAACTGTTACCTGGTGAACTGGAGTAGTGTGGCAATATCTGTTTCATGCTGACTTTAAACACAATCTTTTAGCCCATATTGCCGGCATAATGCTTATGAATTCACACATTATTTGAGAAATGCTACAATGCTTAAATTATGCAGATTTATTCAATTTAAGAACTTAATTCTGTAGCGTTTTTAAACCGTTTTCCTGCGACTTAAACTCAGCTCACTGATGTCGTATTTTAATAACGTCTCTGTGAATGTTGTCTTGCTCTGTGGTTTGGCCGCTGTTATTTGTAAAGACGACAGCGTCTGTCCCGCCTGTTCTGCAGCAAATTCATTTTAATTAGAGGTTTAGGACGTCACTCCCAGACAACATGCATTTTCATTTAATCTAATTATCTCCCGCAGCAGCTCGTCCATTACTGTTTCTCCCGTCACAGAAGGAGCGAGAGAGAAGCGTGAACCGAGTTTACTGGCGTTCAGGGCGGCACCTGTAGACCACAGCTGCCAACATTATCACCACATGCTATTGTGTTACTATGCATCTATATAGTGGCATATTTCTCTAGTTATGGAACTGTGTATGTGTTAGTGCTGTTGTGAGCTTCTAAAATGTAAATGTTAGGAGGAAAAACAAGCAACAGAACTATTATAGAGCATTTCATCCAAACAGCAGGACATGTTGTGGAGCAGCGGCCAGAGATGAACACAGAGCGCCACGTCTGACTGCAGCTTGTTGTGTTTCTGTGATCCTGCACACACACACACACACACACACACACACACTCACGCACACACATGCACACACGCACACTCATCAAATCAAATCACTAAAGGACAGAAGTTTTTTGTCCGTTTTGTAGCAGTGTAAAGATTCTTCCAAAAATCATGTACATTACACAGAAAATATATTATATGATTGTGATGAGCTAGTAACAGTTGGAATGATTCTGAAGGCCTGTCAAAACACACAGTTGTGCTCTTTCTCTGTTTGTCCGTCTCACAGTGATCATTGCTCAGCTCCATGCAGTCATGGCCATTTTACCCATAAACCCCTGCTGATAAGCCCCGCCCCGCCACGCCCTCGGTGAGCCACGATCTGACAGCCGATCAAAGAGCCTCAGAAAATGTCGATTTCACGCCGTTTGGAGCACAATTAAAAGCGCTCTGATACCTGCCCTGCGTCTGTCTCTGCCGCTCCGCTGCATCCTTTGTGCCGACGGCGTCCAATCAGGCGAAGCTGAGGAAGTGT
Organism: Sinocyclocheilus rhinocerous; assembly: GCF_001515625.1. Lineage (NCBI taxonomy): Eukaryota > Metazoa > Chordata > Actinopteri > Cypriniformes > Cyprinidae > Sinocyclocheilus > Sinocyclocheilus rhinocerous. Next base: position 114,671 of record NW_015656021.1, on the reverse strand, counting down.
GACAACCTGTAATCTTCTACATCACTGGCATGAATGTGAGACTGAAATGACACAACATTATCAGGACAAGATACATAGAAACATTTAAATGTCTCCTCACATCTCCGGATGTCTAATTGATCCTTTCTTGCTGCAATGAGAAAGTTTCCCCGTGGAGTTTTCAGTCTGACGTTGGAGACACGTTTGATCCTCTTGAGTTTCTGTACTGGAAAACGTCAAACATGAAACTGAAAGAGTCTTTTCTGACTTTAACAAGATTTGGTTTCTCATAAATGTCAGACAGTTCTACATGTTGCACATAATATAAATTACAAAACGAAACAGCACTGGTTAAACACACTTGCAAACACTATTCATCACCATTAGCCCAGAGAAGGTCATAAATGAATTTAATGATTTAGAAGCAGAGCTGTTTGTTCAATTCATATATTTGTTATAAAATAATAGTATATTGTGACAACTGACAATTTTCCAAATAAATTTATATATAAAGGCTATATAAACTAAGATTGTTCAAACTGAGATACACTGAAAAAAATTTCTGAATTACACAAACAGTTGTAATTAAACATTACAGTTTGAAGTAGAAAAACTGAAATAGTATTTTTTCTCCAGCAATATTTGTTTTATTTACTACTTCAGTGTAGATAACATATTAACTTTAAAATAATTACAGTCATAAATGCATTTGTATGAATATGTATTCTTATCATATATTGAGCATTCACTTTCAGATAAATTAAAGAAAGTCTCAAACTCTTTTTTTTTTTTATTAAAATGCTTCCTTAAATATGTTTTCTAGCATATTCATGTTTTAAAAGTGACAGATCAACCCTCTACGCACACCTCGGCAATATAATCGCCATTGGCTAATACATTTTTTTAGTTTACTCGCCAGACTGATATACTATATTACACACACATGCTTAAGATATTGATGGTCATGGATAATAGTCATTATTATTAAAAAACAATACTACTACTAATATTACTACTACTAACTGCTGGGTTCATGAATATTAATCACGTTTTCAGCATTCGCTAGAACTGATTTGCTGAAATCAAAACAGGGACGGTAATAGATGAGCGCCAGTCAATGAGATTGCCGTTTGCGCATTAGCTCCGCCCACTACCAGAGAAACCGGCATATCTTCTGCTCGAGTCGTGCATCTTCACACTAGAGTTTACGGTGCGTCAAATACAGGTGCGCAGCACATCCATTGAGATGAATTGAAATAGTACAGATCGCTTGATGGAGAGTGAACCTCTGAAGCACTCAGTCAGTGTTCAGCGAGTGAAAATATATCTGTGCTAAACTTGTAATTAGCCTCTAACACACACTGGTGAGTAAAATCTAAGAATGTATTAGCCAGTGGCTATCGTTAGAAATTCAGTCGCCCAGAGTGAATATTTAGCCACATATGCGAGTGTTTTACTCTCAATGTAGAGAGTTGCAGATTTCAAAATGTTTTAGCATGCATGACCCCATCCTTCCATCTCAGTTCTTCATAATCAATGACTGACAGCTCTGCAGGGGTGACCTTTGACCCAGCCAGTGCTAGTTCATCTGTGTTTGTTTCTGTCGACTTCTGGAATTAATTTCCTTAGAAAGCGTGCGCTCCAGCGGGGCATGAACAGACATTCATTAATTAGCATATGTTTACTAGATGATAGTAATCAGGCCTGGAGTGAGATTGTGTTTAATAAGAAAACACAATAATCGAGGTGTTGTAACGTTCTGCAGAATGTTTGCCAATTTAATCAGAGCACGGTCTCAAAACGGCAGACGTGTCTGGAACGACATGCTAATGCAGCGTTCATCATGCACAATAGAGAATCCATAACATCTCTGCTGTTTGTATTGAGTCCAAAGTGTTAATGTTACTAAAGTGACCAACATCCAAAGACTGAAGTGCTTTCTCAAAATTCCCTCTCAGAAGTTGAAGCTTTGGTGGTATTGTCAAAGCAGTAGCACTTTATGATGCCTTCGCGAAATGCAACGCGGAGTGAAAACGTCGTGACATAACTCCTCATTCTCTATAGGTGTGTAGAGGTAAATTTTTTTGTGGAAGAGACATGTTTTTCCAATGAGCCTAGGCTTCAATATGAAGATCATTTAAGACATACATATTGTGGTCGAAGAGTAAATCACAGAATAGACAAAACTTGTATGTAGAAGTCAACATATATATATTTTTTTTAATTTCATATCTGTATACAGTCTGCATGCAATCGTTGTGTCTCAGTTGATTTCATATAAATGACTTCTAACAACATATATGAAGCCTATAAAGACAATCTCATCAATACTTTGTCTGTTTGTGATGTTTTGTGGGTTTGTGGGTACCTTACTACATAACCTGCTCACAAAATAAGCACTGCATTGTGGTCTGTGTTTACAGTAAGTCTTATAGCGCTTTTCCACTGCATGGTACGGCTCGGTACGGTTCACTTTTGGGGGGTTTTCCACTGGGTACAGTACCTGGTACCTGGTGCTTTTTTTAGTACCACCTCGGTTGAGGTTCAAAAACGTGATGTGTAAACTCTGCTGATCACGGATTGGCCGGAGAGAATCACTACCTGCGTCACTGAACTTGCGACACAAACACAACAGAACCGCTAGATTTAAATCAGCACAGCCAGCGAAGGATCGAACGCAACTGTTTTGAACAAGTGCACCTTTTTTAACAACCAAAAAGTGGCTGTTTCGTTGTCTGTTGAGGAAGTACAGACGTTCCTCTCGTTGATAGCAGAGGAGCGGATCCAGTGAGAGCTTGATGGGGCGACGCGGAATGAAAAAGTTTTTCAGGAGTGGCGGCAATAGAGGCGGCGCAACTATAACAATATGTGAATAATCCCGCCCACTCTAAAGCGGTACTAAACTGTAGTGGAAACGCAAACCGAGCCGAGTCGAATCATACCACGCAGTGGAAAAGCACCATTACATCAGTCAGTTTCATTCATTCTTTGAAAAACTTGCTGTGGATCTATTATCAGTACTGCATGTGAAGTGCTGCTCAAGGAAAAACAACACTTTAGACATTTGTTATGGCATTCTGTATGATGTATAAGTTTGTTTCCTAATGGAGATCTAAAAAGTCCAAGTTATACTGGTATTACTATACTTGTAGGAACATTTGGTCCCCATAAAGTAGTGAATAACAGTACACACACACACACACACACACACACACACACACAAATAACAAAACTCAAGAATACAAAACACAAGAACCCAATCGTGAGGAACCAAGAGTAAGAACTGATCCAGAAACACAAAGGCAATGGGCTTTAATATATAAGTGATAATAAGCAAACAAGACACACCCGGGGAAACAATCAGAAGAACCAATAATGAATTAAACTACAAAATAATACATAACCAGCACCAGAAACGGGAAACTCAGAGATGAACATGTGACAGATAAATAAAATATAAGATAAAGCGTATTCAATTTGATCAGTGCAACCCATATGTGTGAAGGGAAGTTTAATATGGAACTGAGGGCAGTAGACTTTTCCACCAGTTAAATCAGTTTTCCACCCATTTATAAGATAAAAGCTGGGTTGAAAACATCTAGGAGGCTTCATTGTAATATACAGAAGAGGCCAGGGCCAGGTTACTGTAGAGGCCGTGTATTGAAATACTTCACTGAACAGTTGCCCCATGTTTTTACTTCTATTCGCCAGTCCTCTTTAGACCAGCGTGTGGAGAACCTCAATTATTACACCTAATCTCAAGACTACCAGCCCTTGTGATGAAATGGTTATCTGTCCTATTATCGTCTGTGCTGTTGAAGTGCTGTGAAAGGCTCATTAGAAGGTACATTATTTCAACCTCTCAGCACTTATTGACAATTTGCTCAGTCCAGCGAGGGCACAGATGAATCTTGTCTCTGAAACACATGCTAAGATTTCTCTCATTTTTCCTCCACTTTTGAAATCATCCAAGCTCTTTATGGTTGCTGTAGATCTTAAGTTCAGCTTGTATGGGTTTGTGTATGGGTGTGCTGTTCTTTATGATCATCAATGATTATTAATGTAAGCTCTTTCTAAGGTTGTGTCCTCTGTTGTTTATAGACTTTAGTCACAGTAGCAGCGCATTTAATTTCTGACAGGAATGAAAACGAGGCTGTGAGGGACTGAAGTACAGTGTGTTCTATAAGTTGTACTGTTAAAAAAACTTCATGAAAATAGTTTTGAAAGTTATGAGTTGTGACAATTATTGCACGGACTAGGACCTTTATGCAGTGCGTGCCATTGTAAATCTATCCCTCACAGCTTTGTTTTCATACATGTCGATTAGATATCTTAAACATAGCTTTTCGATGCAAACAAGCAGTCACAAGTGATTTTCTGAAGTCACACAACATACCGGAGGAGATAGCCAGGACATCAGGCTCTCCATGGATTGTTATCGACTCTGGCAAGCGACGAATGCGGAGGAGACACGGGAAGCAAAATGCTGGTCGGGCCTACTAGCTAAGCTAAAGGAACAACCCCACAAACCACCTCTTCCTTCTCACTAACGCCAGATCACTTGCAAACAAACGGGACGAATTACAGCTGCAGATTGCCAGAAATAACAAGGACTGCTGAATCCTTCTGCTAACAGAGACATGGCTGAATCCGCTCATACCCAACGCCGCCATGGAGCTAGCGGGACGCACGTAATTCCGCTGGGACAGAAACAAAGACAACTATGTACATGATAAGCATCTATGTACACGACAACTAGTGAAACGTCAACATCGTTGACAGTCATTGCTTCCCCGATCTGGAGTACCTGACTGTTAAATGCAGGCCCTTCTACCTGCCTTGAGAATTTACAGCTGTTATGGTCGCAACTGTTTACATTCCACCGGATGCTAACACTAATGTGGCTCAAGGCTATCTGCTACACGCCACAAACTCCCACCAGACTACCCACCCTGATGCCGTCCACATAATAGCAGGGGATTTGAATCAAGCAGACTCAGAAATAGTTCTCCCCAAATTCCATCAACACATCAAATGTGCTACAAGGGGAAAAACACCTTGGATAAGGCCTATTCCAACGTAAAGGAAGGCTACAGATGTCTTTGAGAACCAGGATTTGGAGGTGTACACATCAACAGTGCTCTGCTACATTAAGAACTGTGTCGACAATGTTACTGTTGACAAACGCATCCGAATTTACACCAGCCAGAAGCCCTGGATGACAGGTCCAGAGACAAAGCCCTCTAGAGTGCAGCCAGAGCTAACCTGAAGAGAGCCATCAAGGGTGCGAAAGCAGTGTACAAAAGAGAGACTGAGGACCACTTCACCTACAACGACCCACAACGACTCTGGCAGCACCTCAGCACCTCACAAACTACAAAAGTGACACTCACAATATCTCTGATGCTAATGCCTCGTTGGCAGAGGAACTCAACTGCTTTTTTGCCCGCTTCGAGGTGAGAGCGGCTGAGACGGTCACACCTCCCACACCCGTCCCCAACAGACATGCAGACATTCACAGTACAGGAACATAGCGTTAGGAGTGTGCTCAGGGCTGTTAACCCAAGGAAAGCTGCAGGCCCACACGGAGTGACGGGAAGGGCGCTCAGGGAATGTGCAGACCAGCTCTCTGCAGTCTTCACAAATATCTTCAACATGTCCCTGTCAACAGCCACCATGCCATCCTGCCTGAAGTCAGCAGCAATTATTCCACTACCGAAGAAAACATCAGTGTCCTCAGTGGTCATCAGTGGTCTCAACGACTACCGCTTGGTTGCACTTACCCCAGTCATTATGAGGTGCAAAGCCAGCCTCCCAGACACCTTCGACCCACATCAGTTTGCATACAGAGCCAGTAGGTCTACAGAAGATGCACATCGCACTGCTCCACCTAGAACAGCGGGACAACTACGTGAGGATGCTCTTCGTTGACTACAGCTCAGTGTTCAACACAGTCGTTCCTGACAGACTGGTAGCCAAAATGCTGGATCGGGGCTCTCCTCATCTACTAGTCACTGGATCAAGGACTTCCTGAGCAACCGCCCTCAGACGGTTAAGTTAGGCCCCTATACCTCCTCCACCTTAACATTCAGCACAGGTGTCCCACAAGGCTGTGTGCTGAGTCAACTTCTCTACGCCCTTTACACCCATGACTGAACCCCAACCCATCCTTCCAACAACATTATCAAATGCGCAGATGACACGACCGTTATTGGACTCATCTCAGGAGGTGATAAAACAGCTTACAGAGATGAAGTCCAGAGACTGACAGAATGGTGTGGGGTAAACATCCTGACCCTGAACGTTTCAAAAACCAAATAACTCATCATAGACTTCCGAAAGCACAACACGGATCACACACCACTACACATCAGCGGGGTCTGCATGGAGAGGGTCCTTCAGATTTCTCCTTCAGATTTCCATACTTCGCCGAGGATCTCTCCTGAACCAAAAAAAGCGACTCTACTTCTTGAGGATCCTCAGGAAGAACCCTCTGCTAGTGTCCTTCTATCGCTGCTCCATTCGAGAGTGTGATAACTTACCACATCTCCACACGGTACAGCAGCAGCTCAGTGGCGGACAAGAAAGCCGCCATCATCGGCTGCCCTTTGCCTTCCCTGAAAGAACTTGACATTGCATGCTGCCTTAAAGGAGCAGACAACATCCTAAAAGACCCTTCCCACCCTGGACATTACTTGTTCAAACTGCTGCCCTCTGTTAAACGATTCAGGTCCATCACATCACGGACCAATGGACTCAAGAACAGCTTCTACCCAGCACCATACGGGAGCCGAACACTGCCAGACCCACGCACACACACATAATCTGATCTGGCATTTTATACATCAATCCATACAGGTTTACAGTGCATTCTCTGTATACCGCAGTGTATGTCTTCTCAATATATGTTATATTCAATATTACTCAGTATGTTTACATTCCTTTGCACTTTACTACTCTTCCATTGTGTGCAATACCTTGTGCAGTACATCACTGCCTATTGTGCAATAACTATCTATACGATCTGCTACAAAAGATCTGTGCAATGCTTAATTGATTACTACTAATGCTATCAGTATACAAAACAATGCAGATGTTACTGCTCTTCTGTTATATGCCTAACTTTGGCTTTCGTACTTTATACATCACTGTGCAATAACTGGCTTAATTCGCACTACCGCCTTGACTGTACTTGTTTTGTGTCTATTGCTGTATGTAATCTTATTTAGACTGCATATATATTTATTTCAATTCTTAAATTGGATGCTAAGCTTGCACTAAGTCATATGTGACTGCACTGCCCTAATTTTGCTGTATAGTGACAATAAAGCTATTAGTTAGCTAAAACTAATAATTGCAACGAGTATTCATACTTACAGACAGGAGATCTCCTCACAAACAAATAACAAATAAATGAATTAATTAATAAAAAATAGATAAAAAAAGAAAGAAAGAAATTTAAATGGATTATTCTGAGATAATTTGTCCATCCTAAAACCCCTAAAGCTACGTCATGACTTCATAAGACTTGAAAATATTGCTATGGACTACTTTTATGATACTTTTGTTTTTCGGGTATTCCTTATTCTAAAATCAAGTTCTGACAGCAGGACATGCCCAACGCCACTGACCACCACAGCACAATTACCCACAATCCTTCTCCACTGCTCAGATAGTGGAGGCTTATCTGCTCCGACTCGCTCACTCAGTAACCAGAGAGAGAACGAGAGGAAATGGAGGGTGTTGGGAAATTAATAAGGAAACTCTGGGCTGAAGTTGATAAATAGCTGCTGAAACTCATTAGTGACACAGTGTGTGTGTGTGTGTGTGTGTGTGTGAGTGAGTGTGT
>NW_015656021.1:67705-106624 GCF_001515625.1 Sinocyclocheilus rhinocerous | reverse complement strand
TGTGTGTGTGTGTGTGTGTGTTTCCATCTGCTGTTATTGTTAGAAAAAAATTGCCTGTAGTGTACACTTATGAGACAGCATGCTAGTTTCAACAGAACCTCATAAGTGTCTGATTTGGAAATCTCTATGTCATGCAAACAGTGCACAGGAGACGCTCTTGATTTCAAGACTCTGGCACTGGCATATTTCTAAATCATTTGTTTATTGCTTCTTATTGCACTCTCAAAATGCTGGGCTATATTTGTCTACCCAAACTCTGATTTAGGGTTATTGTTTTACATTGTTGGGTAGCTGTGCTGTTCTCAGTCCAGCGGTTGAGTCACTGAGTCACACTTCTCTTTACGAGAGAGCGGTTCTAGCGGTTTAATTGAGATGAGATGTCAGTCAGCTAAATGAGCGTTGAGTGTCATCAAGTCAGTTCCGTCAGGTAACAGAAACTGGTGGATTGAGTTACTTTTAAAATGCTTGATTTTTATTTCTAAAATGTAGTTAAATGACTCTATGTGTATGTAACATTGGATACATGTATAAAATGTATAAAATATGCTAAGCACTGTATTCATCCAAAATAAAGCAGGTATCATGTAAACACAGAGTGTCTTGTGTTTTAGATGATTTAAAGCCCTATTCAGATGGGACTAGTTTTCAAAGGGGACGCTTGAGAAATTTGCGTTTCACAGACGCACTTTGTGATTTTAATCCTGAGAGAATCTGCCAAGTCTGTGTTTTTCTCACAAAACCTCTGCAAAAATTCCAGAGCAAATGACCTACCGTTGTTCGGCAAACTCAACGGTCCTCTGGGAAATCTGTTCCCGTCCGAACGCAAACGTCTGTGATTGCTGATACTGTATTATCCCAACGCTTCCCCTCATGTGTTGTTTGGCCTACCTGAGCTACCTTCTGCACACCAATCTTCCGCATGCTGCACCTTTCAATATGGTATCCGACGAAAGAAATAAAACACTAAAACTACGAAGGAGAGTAATATAATCTACTTGTAGATTACTTTTGACCTAACTTGTTTATCACATTGATTTAAATAGGATGATCTTGTACCATACTGATATAAAAATACAAATAGAAAGAACATATATTATATATATGTTCATATATAAGAACATCACATTACAGAGTGAGTGTGTGTGTGTGTGTGTGTGTGTGTGTGTGTGAGTGAGTGTGTGTGTGTGTGTGTGTAGGTTTGGCTTGTGTGGCCCACAATGTTGCCACTATACTCTTAATAAATACTGTGTTATTTTTTCTGTCCAGTGTCTGGTTGTGTAGTAGCTGGGACGAGGCCAGATTTTTTTCTTCGATGAAGCTGCATTGGAAAGTTGCTTTCAGTAATATATTGGCTGTATTTCTTTGGCAGATACAGTAGTCGTCTTTGATTTACGCTTAGTAAACTTTATGCCAGTGGCACAGAATGCAGCATACTGCATGAGCAAACAGTCAGAAATTATTTATTTATTTAACAAGCCAAAGTGAATAAATAAATACTCTCTGAAATAAATTCTGAGCACTTTTCCATGCGTGTTCATCCTTTAATCGCTGCAAGAGCTTTACTACAAACTGAGAGCTGAGATCTCACTCGTAAAATCAGGTCTATGTTGATGTCAGAGGACAGTGTCGTGTTGTTTAATTTTGGGAAGCGTTATAACAGTTTGTCTCGGAGAGGAAAGTAATTACCGTGTTAACCTGACAGATGGAGGGGTGACGAGCAGCACATGGAGGAAAAAATCACATCTTCGGACAGATGCAACTCACACTCTATCAATTAACCAGGGCAAGCTCAGAGTGTGTGTGTGCATTGGATACATGTATAAAATGTATAAAATATGCTAAGCACTGTATTCATCCAAAATAAAGCAGGTATCATGTAAACACAGAGTGTCTTGTGTTTTAGATGATTTAAAGCCCTATTCAGATGGGACTAGTTTTCAAAGGGGACGCTTGAGAAATTTGCGTTTCACAGACGCACTTTGTGATTTTAATCCTGAGAGAATCTGCCAAGTCTGTGTTTTTCTCACAAAACCTCTGCAAAAATTCCAGAGCAAATGACCTACCGTTGTTCGGCAAACTCAACGGTCCTCTGGGAAATCTGTTCCCGTCCGAACGCAAACGTCTGTGATTGCTGATACTGTATTATCCCAACGCTTCCCCTCATGTGTTGTTTGGCCTACCTGAGCTACCTTCTGCACACCAATCTTCCGCATGCTGCACCTTTCAATATGGTATCCGACGAAAGAAATAAAACACTAAAACTACGAAGGAGAGTAATATAATCTACTTGTAGATTACTTTTGACCTAACTTGTTTATCACATTGATTTAAATAGGATGATCTTGTACCATACTGATATAAAAATACAAATAGAAAGAACATATATTATATATATGTTCATATATAAGAACATCACATTACATCAAGGTTTCCCGAACTGAGGTCGGTGAGTTTAATGAAAAGCAAATAGTTAATTAAATCATAAAAAATTTACAATTACAATAAATAATTTTCAAATAACAACAAGTTTACCTGCATGTCATGTGACCATAAATCAATGTCAGAGAAGTGTGAACATGCAAATATGGTACTTAATTATTAACATATTAACTTAATATATAATCATGCAATCAATAAACTGATTACTAGTATTTTACAACATAATATAATACAATTACAAGAACTTAATTCTTGGAATCTGATTACGTAATGAGTTACTAACTATTTTTAAAAATGTGGTATTAAATGAAATATTTGAGTTTGATCCACCGTCTTCATCGTCACCATCTCCCCTCCAACATTTCAGACCGAGCTTTTTATCACAATGCATTTTTAATTTTAGGTAAAAATAAGTTTTCTTAGAGTGCTATTAAACCACTTTACATCAGGAACAGCCTACACTCTCAGAAAAAAAAAAGGTACAAAAGTTGTCACTGGGGCGGTACTTTTTCAAAAGGCACACCTTTGTACCTAAAGAGTCCATATTGGTACCTAAAATGTACATATTAGTACTTAAAAGGTACAAAAGTGTACCTTTTGAAAAGGTACTGCCCCAGTGATAACTTTTGTACCTTTTTTCTGAGTGCATGATGCTATAAATGCTTAAAAGGTAGACAGAATGTTTAGAACAGCGCTATTGTTTGCCTTTGCCTCACTGTACATGATCTTTCAGTGTATCTGTTCTTGTGTTTACTTTGGTTTTGTTTATTACTGTGCATTGCTGGAAATTGTCATCTTTCACGTTCCTGCTCTGGAACAGCTGGATGTCGCAAAGACAGAAGCAGAATGTCGTGAATGTGAATCGAGCATCCCGCCGCATGACTGTGCCAGTTTAACTTACACCAAACAGCAGCATCACAATCCACTCTACAGCCAGCGACGTCAGTGCGACTGTGAAACGCGCTCATTTTAATTTAATTTTCAAACATTTGGCACCAGCCCTTGCCTGGAGGCACTCCGAATGATCGATGTCTCCTAAGTGTTTTTCCAGCATATTAAACAGAGCAGATTATCAGAGTTATAGGTGAAGCTCTCGGCGAGGAGATTAAAGTCTCTCGTAATTAGTTTCCTCTTAAACTCGCGCATATTTTCCGGCGTGCGCTGGTTTTGATGTATTGACTCTCCGGGCCGCTAGGCAGAGCGGGGAAAAGCATTCTCGTCTTAATGAAATGCTTAGCATTTTCCATCTTGCTGCTCTCCTAGTGTGCTGTAACGACCCGGAGTCGGATTATACGGCCCTGATTCCTTCCACTTCCCGGAGAAAGGAAGGAACGCTGTGTTGCATGCGGTAAACACACCTGAAGCACAGAAGAAAGCAGAGCTGAGAGAATGAATGGGTGTTTGCATGAGCAGCACATCTGTCCTCACTCTGTCGAACTCTTGTCCACAGTGCATTGGTTTGTCCATCCATCAATCATCTATACAGCCATCCCTCTCTTCATCTTAGTCATCTTGTGATTGAGAAATGTTGGGTTAGTTCGCCACAAAAATAATACAAAATTTGAAAATCAAAGATATCTGAATGATGTCTGTCCCTCCATTGAAAGTCCATTCACCCAAAAGCTTTACAGTGGCTTTATGAGCTTTTTGAACCGCCAAAGTAATTCATATGAATCAAGCTGTTTAATCGAGTCTTCTGAAGAGACGCAGTCGCTTTGAGGAGATTAATTTAGGCTTTTATTCACATGTGAATATGGAAATATGGAAAACGGAAACTCGAATGCACTTGACATGAGAATAAACCTAAACAGCTGTTCCTGCTTTTTCTTTGCAAGTGAGTGTTCGCTTTAATCTCAGAATAAATCACGGATATCCAAACTGAACTTGAAATCCCATCGTGCACATTTTCAGTTCATAATCAAATCCAAACATATATTAAACTATATTAATTCTAACTAGAAGTGTTACGGTTTGTTTTCAGCAGATGGTTATATTTTATAAAGTTATTTTTTATTATGTCCATTGTTAGTTCATGTTAGCTCAGGTTCATTAAATAATATTAGATAAAACTTAGATTTTTAATAATGTTAAATGAATTATTGAATGTTAAAATGAACATGAACTAATATTAATAAACGCTTAGGTACTAACTATTCATTGTTAGTTCAGGAGTCAAAGACGAAAAGAGGGTTGCAAGGATCAAAACAAACAAACAAACAAACAAACAAATAAATAAATGAACGTGTAATACAGCTTTACATTTTTTAAACATTAATCAGTTGATGACAAATTAAAAGACTATATTTAAGCATCACAGTGCAGCCCTCAAATACTAATTAACTTTAATTTTTAAATCTTTATACTTTGCTAATGTCCTTCAAACCACTAGGTTTTATTCATTTGTCAGCAAGAAGTTTTCGTAGGGAAGTGAACGTCATTTAAAATAGAATAACATGTAGTAAGATCACATATTGTTTTTGTATTTTAATACAATTTTATACAGATCAAAATAAGTGTATTGTTTCATTTTTACATAAATAGATCTGTTACGCTGAATGACGATTTGCGATATTGCTGTTGTTCCCATAATTAGACTAATTAGACAATGTATTAGACTGTGTCATTAGATTGGTTTTAATAATATTCCTGAGTAAATGACGGCAGAGGCAGATGTTGAAATATAATAAGCATTTAGTTATGCTTTAGTTCTTTCCTCTCTTCAGTGCAGCTCTCCTCCACTCCTCTCGTTGTTCTGTGCTCTTTAACAGATGATGAGAAGCCAGTAAACACTTTCTGGAGCTGTTTTGGGTGATCTGAGAGTCTGAGAACAGATCCATCACTGCCCCCTACAGACACACGACACAGCTGCAGCAGACACTCGGAAAGAAGGAAGAAAGGAAAGAAAGAAAGAAAGAAAGAACATGACAAATGCGTCTGCCGTGCACAGTCAGACTTTGGACTGAATTAATGTGTTGTATTTATATAGCGCAGCATTCAGATCAACCAAAGTCTTACAATTTGCCACTGTCTCTAATTAATTACTAATCATCTTGGATTTATTTCATAGAAAGACTATGCACATGAATGGATTGCTGCTTATCATTTCATTTATGCAAAAACAAATATGTCAAACAAGACATGGCATGTTTAGTTCAGCCAGTGGTGTGCAGTTATAATCTTGGAAATGAATTATTTTGCATTTTCAATCCAGTTTTGTGTCAGAATTTGGGTCTGACCAAATAAGTCATTACAATCCTGGCTGTGCATCACTGTGCAGCACACTGCATTCTGCTCATGCAGTGGTTTGAGCTCATGTTAGCAGATGCATAGCACATGTGTGTGAATGTCCACACGCCGCACACGTGCTGCTATCTAGAGACCAGAAGCCAGTGAAACCTCACACACGACAGTACATATCTGAGACACATGTGTAGTAATGATACTTACTTTAATTACCACTGATCACAGTTCAGTGTAACCTTGCAGTTAACATCTTTGACTGTAACATGAAGTAAGCCCACACTGACAGCCAGTGGGAAAGTATTGTATACAAAGATATATAGATATAACTTTTAGTGAACATGAATGAACCAGAAACGTATATACAATTATATTAACCATTCAATCAAAATATTATAACCGTAACATGTTGACCCTAATTATCATATAATCATAATGTGTCTGCATGATATGAATCCTTAAATGCATCATTACAAATCTTTTCATGTTAAATATGATTTTTTTCTAATGCATATGCAGGTATTTAACTCGCAAATGTTTTGTTTCTCTTGAACCAGAAATCAAGCGAGTACCAAAAAAATAAAAAATAAAAAAAATTTAATTTAACATGTATGTTTCTTCAACTTGAATAACACAAGATAAAATACAGGGATCGACAGCTTATTATTATTATTATATTTAGTTGATACATTCAGTGTACACTTCAAGCTCAAACTTGAAGTTAAAAGCGTCTTAATGCTGGATGTGTCTCAGCTTTTGTCTTCTCCAGATGTTAACTGATGGACTGGAGTGCTGTGGATTACTTGTGGATTATTGTGATGTTTTTATCAGCTGTTTGGACTCTCATTCTGACGGCACCCATTCACTGCAGAGCATCCATTGCTGAGACACTGATGCAATGCTACATTTCTACAAACCTGATGAAGAAACAAACTCATCCTGATCTCAGATGAACTGAGGGTGAACACATTTACAGCACATTATGCGATTTTGGATGCAGTACATAAACTTTTTAGAGTCTTATCATTAGACTCTTAGTTTATAGCCCCTATGTATGTAGCTGTTTACTTGTGAAAATAAACAAACAAACAAACATTTGTTGTATCAGTTGTGGAATTTTTTAAAGCCTTGCTATTTGGAAAGGCCTTGTGTGTTTATATAACATGTCTAGAAAAACAGCCGAGTTGTAATGAGGCTTTACTGGCGGCAGAGGGCGACTCAAACGCGTAAAATACTGTTTATTTCTAGCTTTGGATAAACATTGACAACTATTGTGTCAGATGAGCTATTAAATAATCTATACTTCATCTACAATAATGCTATTAAGCAATTTGTGATGAAGGCTGAACACTTCAAAACACTAACAAACTGCATAAAACAAGTTACATAGACAATAAATCTGAATCAAGTACTTATTTAACCAAATTAAAAAGACATATTTCTATAAACTAGTCAACTAAACAGATTTTTCCAAATCTGAAAAGTCACCTACAGCAGACATAAGATACTTAGTCCATTTATGTTATTAGTAACTTGTTTTAAATCGTCCGTCTGTATGGAGTGGTCAACATTTCTAAATATAAAATAAATTTGTCAAAATACATTCCATAAAAAAAAAAAACTCTATTTTATAAATCACTTTAATTCAAAGGAAGGCTAAACACGCAAATTAAAACGTAAGAAAAAAAAGACAGATGCTCTCATTGTGTGCGCCTCTGACAGCAATATATATCATACAAGCTCCACTTTTCAGAGTCAGAATATAAATCTGAAGGAGAGTTTTATTGTCAGGTATGTTTACACGCAATGTTTTAATGATAGAAACTTCCACAGCACAGAGAGAACGACAGTGAAAATACAAAACATATATAATATAAATAAAAATAGGATAACAAAAATCAGTTTTGGACTCAGACATGAACATACTTATAATTTCGGTGAAACATACACTAGTATTACACTTTACTTTTTCAAATGGGGGTTTATTTTCAACCACAGCATAATCACTAACAACACTTCAAAAGATTGAGCTAAGAACAGTCTAATCTACTTTAAATTGCAAAATTGCGGACTTTAATTGTACTTTGTGGAGGTTTTGGCTTCAGGAGATCTTTGGGCCAAACAGGCCGTGTTGCCCAAACCATACAAACAGCAGCAGAGAAATATGTTACTGCGGCGCAAGTCTGTGAACTGCTGCAACAGCAAAGAGACTTCTACAGAACCTTGCTCCGACAACAAGAAAGAAGTTTCAAACTTGTGTAGAAATCATAGTTGATTCTTCAAACAGGAGGATTGATGACCTGTCAAAGCAAGTCTATGATTTTAAGATGAGTCGAGAAATGACTCAAAACGAAGGATGACCTTAAAATCTCATGTAAGACGTGGCCTTCGAATTGTAATAAAACCGGGACAGATCTGGACACAATCTGCTAAAGTCTGATCACAATTTCAGACAAAACAGAATATCTGGAAGGAGTGAATTACTTCCAGCAATGAAGGCATATCTGAAGTACGACAAGCTTATTGTTCATCCACCTATCCAAAATCCACCAAAACAAGGCAAATGGTTTTGAAACATGGTTAAAGGAAAATTCTAGAGAAATTATTTATATTTATGTATTTGTTATTGTAAATTAGCTCGTTTTTTTTTATTTCATGAGTGGTTTCTGTTTGTTTTCTACATCGTTTAGGAGGAGACTCTAAATAAGCCGCTTTGGCTTTCATTTCATCATTGTCTACCAAAGTAAACAGCTACAGATACAATTTATAATAAAATAATGAACTTAATATTTATGTATTTGCACTTGGATGTATTATATACACATGCATATAAGTGTTATTTTATTATTGTTTTATTTACATAGAAGCTAATGTCATTACAGAACAGTTAGTAACTAACAGTTACACATCTGTTATGTGGGTGTTCTTTGTAGTAACGGGTAACAAACTGTTCAAACGCAATAAAAAGACCTAGACAGCATTCCTTCAAAGGCCATGTTATTTTTTTGATATATTCACATAGAAGCTAATGTCATTACAGAACAGTTAGTAACTAACAGTTACACATCTGTTATGTGGGTGTTCTTTGTAGTAACGGGTAACAAACTGTTCAAACGCAATAAAAAGACCTAGACAGCATTCCTTCAAAGGCCATGTTATTTTTTGATATATTCAGCGTTACAGTGGAAACTCTCATTCAGTGTGACTGTGGTGGCTCTTAAAAGAGCCTTTGGGGTGTACTGCGGCTGCTGCAGCGGCGGGTTTAAGCGCGCTCTCCGCGGATGCGGCGGGCCAGCTGGATGTCTTTGGGCATGATGGTGACTCTCTTGGCGTGGATGGCGCACAGGTTGGTGTCCTCAAACAGACCGACCAAATAAGCCTCGCTGGCCTCCTGCAGGGCCATGACAGCGGAGCTCTGGAAGCGCAGGTCCGTCTTGAAATCCTGAGCGATTTCTCGCACCAGACGCTGGAAAGGCAGTTTGCGGATCAGCAGCTCGGTGGACTTCTGATAGCGGCGGATCTCTCGGAGAGCCACGGTCCCGGGCCTGTAACGATGGGGCTTCTTGACGCCGCCGGTGGCTGGGGCGCTCTTCCGGGCGGCTTTAGTAGCGAGCTGCTTCCTCGGGGCTTTGCCGCCGGTGGATTTACGAGCGGTCTGCTTGGTTCTTGCCATTGCCGAGATTTACTTCTGTCTCTGCTCTGGAGTGAGTAGAAAATGCTGCTGTATGTTACGCGCCTGCCTTTAAAACATCGTACGGCCACAGCTTATGGCGTCATAACGGTGTAGAGGCTTGTGATTGGCTGATGTGTGACGTCTGTGTATGACTGCTAGCCAATGACTGCGCACCTCCTATTTTCAAATAGAGCCGTTTGTTTCCCGCTCAAAATGCTTTGTTGTTTATTATTTTATGCATCAAGCACATACACTAATACACTCTTTACAAGTTTTCTACTAACATTGTTTTATATAATCCTTGTGAAATATTAATTTATCATTTGGTTTAAATGTATTCCTTGGGCTTAAATAGTCTCCAGCAGTTGACAGTATTTACAGTTACTCACACTTAACAATTGTACAGTATATTTATTTGGTTGATAAGTTGATGTAAATATATATGAATAACTGGCTTTTCTAAATACACAGTCAACATGTAAATCATTGAGTCGAGGTAAACTCAGATACACTCCTCTATTTTATCTTTTTGTCACCTTTTTTGTTTGCACCGTATACTTCAGATTTTAGGCATACTCTGCCATCTTACTGTCTACAAAAGTTTTCTGATGACACTGAACTTGTGGGTCTAATCAAACAAAATAATGATTTGGACAATAGAAGAGAGGTTCAGCTTTTTGTTATATGGTGATGATTTTTTTTTTTTTTAAATTTTTTAATGTGGAGAAGACTAAGGAGTTGATCATTGATTTCCGAAGACATAAGGAAGCAGTAATAGCGGTGACAATCTATGGTCAGAAGATAGAAATAGTTCAGTCTTATAAATATATTGGCATCCATTTGGACGGTAAATTAAACTGGAGAAAGTACAGTGAGGTCGTCTTTAAGAAACCAGAGTCAGGATTATTATTTTTGAGGAGGTTAAATTCCTTTGTCATTAAAGCTTCTTATGTCTTCTGTTCTATGCAGTGCTCTGCTGGGAGCTAATATCACTGTGGATGATAAGAAAAGGATTAAAGGGGTCATATGATGCTGCTAAAAAGAACATTATTTTGTGTATTTGGTGTAGTTCTATGAAGGACCACTAGATGGTGTTTTTAGTACTTCAGAGTTAATTTAGTGGGAGATTAGTAAAGCCTGTGTTCTACAGAACGATGTGTATATGAAATAATTGTGTTGTTGTGTTATTGCTGTTATTTATTGTGTTGCCTGCAGTTTACAACGCTGGTGAATGAGTTGTTGATGGAGTGTGATGTTGTGTCTGTTGTTTTATTTATTGTGTTGTTTGTAAAGTACAATTAGTTACGTTTCTTAACCTAACCTTACTTCCACAAAGTGAATTGCTCTTTCTTTAGAGTTAGTGGGTGGCTCTGAAAAGAGCCGTTGGGGAATAAAAGTGTTTTTACTTCTTCTTGGGAGCTGCCTTTTTAGGCTTGGCAGCGTTAGGCTTTGCCGCCTTGGGTTTGGCAGTCTTGGCCTTTTTGGGGCTCTTGGCTGCTTTCTTAGGCGCTGCGGGCTTCTTTGCCTTCTTGGGGCTCCTCGTCGTCTTCTTAGCGGCTGCAGCGGGTTTCTTGGCCTTCTTGGGCGATTTCTTAGCGGCGGGCTTCTTTGCCGCTGCGCTCTTGGGCTTCTTGGCAGCAGCGGGTTTCTTGGCCGCGGGCTTCTTCGCTTTAGGAGCCGCTTTCTTCGCCGGCTTCTTCTTGGTCTCGGTTTGCTGCTTGTTGAGCTTGAAGGAGCCGGAGGCGCCGGTTCCTTTGACCTGCACCAGGGTGCCTTTAGTCACCAGGCTCTTGATGGCGAGCTTGATGCGGGAGTTTTTCTTCTCCACGTCGTAGCCGCCGGCAGCGAGAGCTTTCTTCAGGGCTGCGAGAGACACGCCGCTCCTCTCCTTGGACGCAGACACGGCTTTAACGATCAGATCACCGACAGCTGGACCTGCTTTCTTGGCTTTAGCTGCAAACTTCTTCTTGGGTGCTTTTGCCGGCGGGGCGGCAGCAGTTGGGGCTGTTTCTGCCATCTCTCTCTCTCTCTCTGTGTAGATTTACAGTAAATCAGACGCTCTCTAGGTTAAGCAATGAGCAGCAGTTGAGCGGCGCTGCGCTCTTATTTAACACATGAGAACCTTATAGACTCAACCTGCCCGCTCTGTGTCTGCGAGCCGCTCGCGCTTGTGTTTTCTTCTCCTACATTTAAGGGCAAAACTCGAGTGCTAAAATAGTTTGGCGCAGTAGAAACAAAGTGAACACCAAGCAGAGGTTCTTGGCTTTCTGTGGAGACTAAAACACGCGGCGAGGAAATGTTTGTTTTGCCCCGGTCAGATCAAACTCAAGGCGAGCATCAGCCACGGAACAAAGCCGCGTGTGCATTTAATGCCTCGTTTAAGTGGAAAAGCTGATAAAAGATTAAACTCGTCCTCTGTGTGTTTCAGAAACAGTTTGAAAGTGAATTTAATGAAATGAGCATCAGTGAAGGGCGTGTGCAGTGTTTCATACAGATGTTGTTTTGGGCAGCTTGAAGCACGAACATCCGGACACTTCGAGTCTGTCTGTGATTTCTTTCTTTCTTTCTATGTGGATAATGGATTATTGTTGAGTTTGAATGAAAATCACGGCCAGATTGAAACCCATAGATGGTCTGGTCCTGTTTATTTTGCTCAGTCAAATCACTTCATCGCCTTCTCAACACTGAACCATTCCATTATTTATTTGTTTATTTATTTATTTTTCAGCTGAAAAATAAGTTTTCTATGTTCCACAGAAGCAATCAGGTAATGAGGGTTTGGAAGAACATTAGGACAAGTAAATTATTAAAATCATTTTAGGTAAATTACCACTATAACCCTCTAAATCTACTGTATCATGTTTGATATGCACCTTTGCTCTAAACATGATCTAAACTGTGCTGACTTCTGCATGTCGGTCATCTGATTGATAGTTTCGACGGTTTCTTAGCAAGTAATTAGTATAGTTGTACAAATCTCCTCCTTGAAGGATCACGTGTCCTCAAATGCAACCATACATTTGTGTTGTTTTACTTTCTTTCTTTCTTTCTTTCTTTTATATTAATTTAATCTTCATATATTCATTTATGATATAAATTAGAATAATTATTAACCATTTATATACTAATTTTATTGATTCATTAATTGATTAGTTATTTATATTACTCACATATATATATATATATACAGTATATGTTTTTTTCAGAGGTAAATCAATAACAATTACATTTTTAACAATATTTTTTACTTTCTTTCTTTCTTTCTTTCTTTTATATTAATTTAATCTTCATATATTCATTTATGATATAAATTAGAATAATTATTAACCATTTATATACTAATTTTATTGATTCATTAATTGATTAGTTATTTATATTACTCACATATATATATATATACAGTATATGTTTTTTTCAGAGGTAAATCAATAACAATTACATTTTTAACAATATTTCAAGTGTAATTTATGATATTTGTTGTATTTTGAATCCTTTTTTTTATTTTTTGTAAAAGGCGAAAAGTAGATCATACTGATTTCAAAGTTAAGGATTAATTGGTTTGAATATGCATTGAACCAAAAACTATCATAATACCTTAGATGATGATTCATATATAGTTGATTATTGATTATTAGTTGATATTCATATTTTTGACAAAACACCCCATGTTTCGGTAGTGACAGTAATGCTTTGGTAGCGACCACATCACATTACTGAATTTTAACTTGCATACTAAAACACTAATAAAACATACTAAAAAATTAATAACTGTACTATAATTGTGTTTATTTCTCCCAAACATGAGGATAACGTGTTCCCTTTTGTCACTACAATGATGACATGTTTCGGTAGTGACAATTTCAGGTACCTCTGAACCCATCTCAAAGATGCTAATCAGCACATGGTTAGCTAGCACAGTTCTGAACAGTTGTACACACATAAACATTAAATCATATGGAATGACTCCCAAAAAAGTGTGCTTAATTGCAGAAAAAAGTTGTTCGGTAGTGACATTCCTTACAGTTACACACAGATTTTTCATACTTTTGAACACATTTACATTAAAATGATGGGGCCTATCTGCTATCTACCTGTAGCTATGAGAGAGACACATAAATATGTCCTGATCATAAATGTAGGACTGTTGTTAATTTCAGTCTTCAGTCTCAGTTTCGGTAGTGACATGGAAATGCAGGACACATGTTTTTAAATAAAGTTTCATAATTTACAAAGAAAATATAAAATAAATATTTTTTTTTATTTTTTTTTACTTGACTTTTTAAAAGAATGTACCCAATAAATGATGATGTTATATATATTAAGCTTACTAATATTTTAAATAGCCGTTTGGAATAATAGCACTTGTTGGATGTGAGCTGGTCAGACGAAGTCATACACAACTGAGATTATTCCGTAAACTCTGCTCCTTTTTATCATCACTCCGTCTCCTGCTTCTGCTCTTCTCTGGCTTTGCTCAGTCAACTTCTCAGCTGATTGAAGACTGTTAATACAGTTTTGGGTATTTTGGGTACCAGACAAGACTTGCTGTTAACGGGTTCTAGGTATTAGATTAGTCTGCTGACTAGTTCTGTTACCAGACACAACAGATATTTTCTGATAGGATCTGGATCTTAATTATCATGATCTAACAACCTTCAGATCATCAGGATCTTTTGAGGAGCGTTTGTTTCCAGAAGCTTTACTTTCACTGTTCCTCAGCGGAGGAATGATCTTCACAAGCCTCCAGAACATCTGAAGTATACGGTGCAAACAAAAAAGGTGACAAAAAGATAAAATAGAGGAGTGTATCTGAGTTTACCTCGACTCAATGATTTACATGTTGACTGTGTATTTAGAAAAGCCAGTTATTCATATATATTTACATCAACAGCTTTAATAGATCATATATCTTAATTTAATTAGGGTAAAAACATTAGTTTAAATGATTTTTGCCGTGGCAATTATTTTGAACTACTTTAGCACACCGTCACAATTTCTTCCTTGTTTTCTGTCGCGTTGTTTCTTAACGCTGCACAATCCGACCGCCAGCTGTGGAGGCGTGGCTTCGGCGGTCAGTGTTTGAGGGAAGTTCAGTGATTGGTTTGAAATCTTACAGACTCTAAACCAATGGGCGACTCGCACGCTCTTTTAAATACAGTAGAGCGGAGCTCATTAGTTCATTATTTCTCTATTACAAACGTAGATATTTCGCAGCCTATAATGAGTGGAAGCTTTCACTGTTCCTCAGCGGAGGAATGATCTTCACAAGCCTCCAGAACATCTCACATCTTCTGAGGAGCCTTTATTTCTTCAGCTCTCAATCACTGCATTATATGTTTGGAGCATTTCAATCTAATCTTACTAAGACGTATTGAACTAAAAAAAAAACTTCCTGTAGAAAGGGTATGCCAGTGTGGAAAAAAATTAATAAATAAAAAACCATCACGCCATATAACAAAAAGCTGAACCTCTCTTCTATTGTCCAAATCATTATTTTGTTTGATTAGACCCACAAGTTCAGTGTCAACAGAAAACTTTTGTAGACAGCAAGATGGCAGAGTATGCCTAAAATCTGAAGTATACGGTGCAAATAAAAAAGGTGACAAAAAGATAAAATAGAGGAGTGTATCTGAGTTTACCTCGACTCAATGATTTATATGTTGACTGTGTATTTAGAAAAGCCAGTTATTCATATATATTTACATCAACAGCTTTAATAGATCAACCAAATAAGTATACTGTACAATTGTTAAGTGTGAGTAACAGCAAATACTATCAACTGCTGGAGACTATTTAAGCCCAAGGAATACATTTAAACCAAATGATAAATTAATATTTCACAAGGATTATATAAAACAATGTTAGTAGAAAACTTGTAAAGAGTGTATTAGTGTATGTGTTTGATGCATAAAATAATAAACAAACAAAGCATTTTGAGCGGGAAACAAACCGCTCTATTTGAAAATAGGAGGTGCGCAGTCATTGGCTAGCAGTCATGCGCAGACGTCACATATCAGCCAACCACAAGCCTCTGCACCGTTATGACGCCATAAGCTGTGGCCGTACGATGCTTTAAAAGCAGGCGCGTAACATACAGCAGCATTTCCTACTCACTCCAGAGCAGAGACAGAAGTAGATCTCAGCAATGGCAAGAACCAAGCAGACCGCTCGTAAATCCACCGGCGGCAAAGCCCCGAGAAAGCAGCTCGCTACTAAAGCCGCCCGGAAGAGCGCCCCAGCCACCGGCGGCGTCAAGAAGCCCCATCGTTACAGGCCCGGGACCGTGGCTCTCCGAGAGATCCGCCGCTATCAGAAGTCCACCGAGCTGCTGATCCGCAAACTGCCTTTCCAGCGTCTGGTGCGAGAAATCGCTCAGGATTTCAAGACGGACCTGCGCTTCCAGAGCTCCGCTGTCATGGCCCTGCAGGAGGCCAGCGAGGCTTATTTGGTCGGTCTGTTTGAGGACACCAACCTGTGCGCCATCCACGCCAAGAGAGTCACCATCATGCCCAAAGACATCCAGCTGGCCCGCCGCATCCGCGGAGAGCGCGCTAAACCCCGCCGCTGCAGCAGCCGCAGTACACCCCAAAGGCTCTTTTAAGAGCCACCACAGTCACACTGAACGAGAGTTTCCACTGTAATGCTGAATATAACAAATAGATGTCATAAATGTGTCTTGTGATTGTTTAATGTGCAAACAGAGGTAATTTCGTTATAATAGGTGTTTATTTTATGGTGGAGTTAACAAGTACTGATTTATTGTTTGATATAATATCTAGCTCTCGGTTTACTTTGGTGCTTGTTCCTGCAGCTCTATAGACAACTATGATATGAAAGTCAAAGAGGTTTTTTTTTTTTTTTTATTATATAAAGTTTCTGTAATTTATTTATTTTGCACGAAGGGCTTAACACAACAAAAAAGTAAAATCCATATACTGTGCAGGAAGAAAATCCAAAGGGCTTATTTAGAGTCTCCAACTGAACGATGTAGAAAAAAAAAAGTAGCTAAATTACAATAATAAATAAATTACTACAAATTAATTACAACATATGTCAAAAAACTTGAAATAATATACTCCAAAAACAATATTTATATGGTAAATAAAATGCATAACAAAACAAATAAAAAGACAAAATACACTATTACAAGGCAACATTAAAGTGATCGTTTATACATTATTTTTTATAACATGTTAAAGAGGAAAATGTTTTTGCTAACCATTCCATAATTTAATACCCCTAACTCTTATCAAGTATTGACAAGTATTGACTCTACAAGTGAGAACTTTAAAAAGATGAAAACCTGAAAATTGACGAGTTAAATAACAGTGAACCTGTGAATTTACTTTAAATTCATTCTAAACTGCTCTGGTATGTTACTCTCACCTGAATATCTCATACATAAATACACATATTTGAAAAATAGTCATGTCATATAAAAAGTAATCAAATAAAATAAGTTTATGAAATAAAGAAGCAGATGAAGTATATATGTTTGATCGGGTTGCAATCCTAATAAAACGCTTCTGAAGAATAACGATTTTTTTTTTTAGGAAAAGTACTCGCCCAAACTATATTACAATATGAAAGATACGAATAAACTAGTAAAGTGCAAGAAGACACTCTGTAGTAACAAGATGCCTAGCCCTCCTTATTATACCTACAGATTTATGTATTTTTCTGCTCACATAATCAGCTTGTTCCCTCCAACTCAAAGGTTGTGTCATCAGCAAACATTACTGGAGTAAAGATATTTGAAACTTTCGACAAGTCATTTATATAAATAAGAAATAGCAATGGTCCAAGTATGGACCCCTGAGGAACCCCACAGTGTAGACTTGCTTTGCTGGAATAGCAACCCTTAAAACAAACAAACTGTCTTCTATTAAAAATGTAATTCTTCAACCATTTATATGTCAAATCGTGAGAACCATATTTGTGCAACTTTTCCAATAAAATGTAACGAATAACTGTATCAAAAGCTTTTGACAGGTCTAAAAAAATACTGCAAGTAAATTCTTGATTTTCAAGTGCAAGGATAACTTTGTCAATCAGGTGAAGCAGTTTTTTTTTTTTTTTCTCTGTATCCATATTTATGTTTGTAAAGAATATAATGTGTGTCTAAGTGAAAAATAATCTGTTTATATAATATTTTTTCTTAAATTTTTTGAGAAACATGGCACAGTAGAAATAAGTCTATAGTTGTTAAAACATTGCAGATCTTCTGCTTTAAACAGAGGAATAACTTTAGCTATTTTTAAATCCTCTGGTACAATGCCTGTTTTCAAAGAAAGAGAAAAAATATGAACAAGTGGATGCAATATTGAACATTTCACCTGCTTGACAAAGAAATACAGAAATATTATCATAGCCAGCTGAAAATAATTTTAATTCATCAATAATCTCACTTATTTCATGAATTTCAGGTGGTTTATAAGTCTATAGTTGTTAAAACATTGCAGATCTTCTGCTTTAAACAGAGGAATAACTTTAGCTATTTTTAAATCCTCTGGTACAATGCCTGTTTTCAAAGAAAGAGAAAAAATATGAACAAGTGGATGCAATATTGAACATTTCACCTGCTTGACAAAGAAATACAGAAATATTATCATAGCCAGCTGAAAATAATTTTAATTCATCAATAATCTCACTTATTTCCTGAATTTCAGGTGGCTTAAAAAGTAGAAATAATAGGAAAGTTTCCTGATATATAATCCAGGGGTACACCATACACAATTAGATATTATTAGCTAATTTATGTTTGAAGAATCAACTATGATATGTACACAAGTTTTGAAACTTCTTTCTTGTTGTTCGAGCAAGGTTCTGTAGAAGTCTTTTTGCTGTTTGTTAGAATATATCACGCTCTCTGCCAGAATATTTCTGTGAGTTTGCCTGTGTACGTTCCCTCCCTCTACTCTCTTTAGTCTGTCCTCTCTCTGTATCTCACTATATGCATGCATGCATGCGAATATACATATATCTCTTCTTGGGTTCAAATGGTGAGATGATGGTGGGGCCTCCTCAGACCCAGGTTAATGAGTTCGGTCTGTCCTTTTCGCAGGGTAAAGGTATCATTCCGCCAGATGTATATGTATTGGTTTTCCCCTTACATTCTTATATGATGTAGTGTATAATTCTTATAGGATAAACCACTACACCACAGCTTACAATGTATCTATATAATCTACTGATGTAATAATAAAATTTGAAGAAGTTTGTGGACAGAGACTCCATGTTCATGACTCTTCCCATGGATCCATGCATTCACGAGTGGTGGGAACTGAGAATACTTTGGGGTGACGAGAAATAACGGGGTCAGTTAATTAATGTTAACACTGTTGCAGCAGTTCACAGACTTGCGGCGCAGTAACATATTCCTCTGCTGCTGTTTGTATGGTTTGGGCAACACGGCCTGTTTGGCCCAAAGATCTCCTGAAGCCAAAACCTCCACAAAGTACAAATAAAATCCGCTATTTTTCTATTTAAAGTAGATTAGACTCTTCTTAACACAATCTTCAAAGAAAAACATTTACTTCAGGCAGGATTCTTCAGATTATTGTTTGATTGAAAACCTTACACAAGTTCAGAAAAACACTGCAGCAGCATCTCAGCCGGCGGGGTTTGATCTGAGCCAAATACATGTAAATATGATGCAGATGATCTTATAAATCTTCTTTGTCAAACGAATGTTTTAAAACATGGATTTTAATATGAAACACAGGAGAGACATCGTTAGATCAGGGTTTGGATTAAACCTCATTGTCTCCTGCTCTAACTAGCGGGGGAGGGGTGCGCCATGTGACGCGCGCTGGTTTCACTTAGGTCCTGTAAGCAAATGTAAAAGGCCTCCCTAGAGCTCTTGTCTCTTATTCGTGTTCGTTGCTTGACTGAAGCAAGAAGTATCTGTAGCATGTCTGGAAGAGGCAAAGGCGGTAAAGGACTCGGGAAAGGAGGCGCTAAGCGGCACCGTAAAGTGCTGCGGGATAACATCCAGGGAATCACCAAACCCGCTATTCGTCGTCTGGCGCGCCGCGGCGGCGTCAAGCGCATCTCCGGTCTGATCTACGAGGAGACCCGCGGTGTGCTGAAGGTGTTCCTGGAGAACGTGATCCGCGACGCCGTCACCTACACCGAGCACGCCAAGAGAAAGACCGTCACCGCCATGGACGTGGTGTACGCGCTGAAGCGACAGGGACGCACCTTGTACGGTTTCGGAGGATAAACGCCTTTAAACACAAACCCAACGGCTCTTTTAAGAGCCACCCACACTCTCACATAAAGAGACAATGTTGAAGTTTTGTTAGTGATTATGTTGTGGTTGAAAATAAACAATAAAACGCTTGTGGATTAATCCTTTTTTGAAAACCTGTTCAATGTTTGTGTTGCACCGAGAATATTAGTATGTTCTTATCTTCGAGCCGAAAACTAGCTCTTATTTAGGTATCCTATTGTTTTATCAGTTTTCTGTCTGCTGTGGAAACTTCAGTCACCAAAACAAGTTCCTCGTGTGTAAACACCCGGCAATAAAGCTCTTTCTGATTCTCAAAATTGGAGCTTGTATAATGTCATGTATTGCTGTCAGAGGCGCACACATTGAGAGCATGTGTCTGTTTTTTCTTACATCGCATTTTTATTTTCTTCTTTAGGCTGAATTAAAGTGATTTATAAAATAAAGAGAAAACAATCAGATGGTATTGTTACTTATGTTTGAGTAGAAGTGAAATTGGCAGGACAACAGAGGAGAATAAATACTGTCAAATCGTTAATGTTTCCCTTTCTCCAAATGTTCTCAATTGGTTTATAAGGGGTTTAGAAATTACACACTATGATATTGATCCTGTGTGATATTTGAGACGCATTTGTTTTCTTGTATAGAATATGACTAACAAAAAGAGCGGGAATTGAAACAAAGGAAACTTAGTCACGTGGGCTGATGTCGTTCAAACACGGAGCGGTGGGCGGGGCTATCATTTCACAGCCTGTGATTGGCCCTCGTTCCGCTCGTGATACTTCGAGTTGTCCAATCACAGACGGGTTTATGGGTTTAGTCTGTGAAAACACAGCAATCAGAAGCGTCCACATCTCTTTGATAATTAGCATAGATTAGTGAATAAATGCCTCTGTCTCGCTCGTTCTAATCATTGTTTCGTGAGATATTGATCCCGCAGCAGCATCATGCCTGAACCAGCGAAGTCCGCGTCTAAGAAGGGCTCCAAGAAGGCCGTCACTAAGACCGCAGCGAAGGGAGGAAAGAAGCGCAGAAAGACCAGGAAGGAGAGCTACGCCATCTACGTCTACAAAGTGCTGAAGCAGGTTCATCCTGACACCGGGATCTCTTCGAAGGCGATGGGCATCATGAACTCTTTCGTCAACGACATCTTCGAGCGCATCGCCGGTGAAGCGTCTCGTCTCGCTCACTACAACAAGCGCTCCACCATCACTTCCCGAGAGATCCAGACCGCCGTGCGTCTGCTGCTGCCCGGGGAGCTGGCCAAACACGCCGTGTCTGAGGGCACCAAGGCCGTCACCAAGTACACCAGCTCCAAGTAGAGCTCCGCTCCAGCGCTCACACACAAAGGCTCTTTTAAGAGCCACCCATCTTATCACTGAAAGAGCTTTAAAAAGTGATGTTAGGTATCGTTCTTGCTCTGTAAGGGCTTTCTTTTAGTGATTTGTTTATGGACCTAATGCAGGCTTGTGAATGAAATTGGTTAATTTATTTACTATGGTTAGACGTTCAGATTTGATGGTAAACTTGAGTTTGTTTTTCTTGATGTAGAGTAGTAATAGAACTGCGTTACAATTTCTTCGCCAAGGATAACACAAAGCTGCAGTAAATTCTGTTGTGGTCTTTGATTTTGGAAAGTCATTCTTATGGTGACTTATATTAGCATGTTTAGTACGTATAAAACCAATGCACACAAATGAGACATCGCATTTATGGACTGTTTTGGTTGTGTATTCACAACAAAATGCAGTTCAGTTCTATTAAGAACACTATCCGTTAGAACCTTAGTTTCCAGTAACAACTTATTCCACTCTTGCACACCTGTAAATACACGACCTCTGACCTTACAAAGGCCGAACCCTAGCCTACATCGACTGCAGCTGAAACTCATGCTCTTTATGCACAAAAACAATGGTCATTGGTCTTTGCATGTCAACCGAACATTTAGCTTCCAGTTACCGTATTTAATGTAAGATGGAAGAAAATACTATGCAAAAATGTAACAAGTACTTTTCAAGATGAAATAAAATTGTGAGTAAAAAGTACTATTTTTTTTTCTTTAGTAATGTGATCAAGTAAAAGTACAACAGTTTAAACTTTGAGTCTACTATCAGCTATAAAACAACACGGTAACGTACATCTATTTAAAATCTGAATTTATAAATGTTTATATGCAACAAAGTTTTTAATAATATTCAGTGCTGACAATTTACTTTATCCAATAGACTGGTGGAACTATGACGTCACTTTGTAGCCAAAAACCCGGAAACGAGTTCCGTGTGTGTGTTCACTGCTGTGGGTGTGTGTGTGTGTGTTCACTGCTGTGTGTGTGTGTGTTCGCACTTGGATGGGTTAAATGCAGAGCACAAATTCTGAGTATGGGTCATCATACTTGGCCACACGTCACTTCACTTTCAGTTTTTTCACTTTTTTTCCAAGTTTTTTGCTTTGCCCTGAAATGCAACCACAATCTTCGGATGGAAGATGCTTGTTTTATCGCTTGTTTCCTTCTGATGCGGAGACTCTGGGTACGTACCTGTTAGAAATTAACAATTGGTCCCTCGATATCTCTTTGCCGCCTTGAAGTTCTCAGTTCCTTAAAGTGTATACGGCCGGGAAGCAAGAAAACACACATTCAAATGTATTCTCAATACTTCAACTTTATTCATAGATACAAAGATATTATATAGGCATATGTCGAGGGGAGTTTCAACCCTTTAACCAATGAGGATATAGATGACATACATATAGGATCTTTGGCCAAGAACATGTGTTTATATAAAATGGCCATATGAACAGAAAAACATGGACATATTAGGAATAGACTTTTGCGAAGGATGCTAAACTATCTTCATGGTTTCATCACAAACCTCATTCCTAGCTATCATGTCCTTATTTAGACATTTGAATAAGAAAAGCTAATGTATACATTTGCGCATGCATAGCTCGAATGTGAGTAAGAGACATTAAAACACCATACAAGAGAGAGAGAACAGATAGAGGAGGGAGAGTGAGAGGGAGAGGGAAAGAAAGGAGGGGTGAGGCATATTTGGAACATTCTCAAGACAGAGAGTGTTTTCTAACAGTACCTTAAGATAAACTCATATTACAATTATTTACCGGCTTTACATGGTCACAGTGAAAGTAAACTTAGCTTATTTATTTTTTCGATAATCCAAAAGCCTATGGATAAATTCTATTGGCTTTCTGTGGAGGGAAGCAGTGTGATGCTAACAGCCGATTGGCCTACGGAGTGACGTCATAGTTCCACCCCTCTATAGACCAATGTCTGTGTTTGCAAACAGTGATGATGTTTGTGGGCGGAGACTATCTGGTGGCAGAAAAGGCCAGTTTTAACGTAGCAGTCTATAAAAGCCATAGAATAACAGAATAAAAAAAAGGTAATTTTTAGTTTATATTTCTAAATTCTGACTTTTCTCTTGCAATTCCGAGATCATATTTAATAATTCTGATAAGAAAAATCAACTCGTCATTCTCTCTTTTTCCCTCGGCTCAGAATCATGAGTTTATAATCCCACACTTCTGGCTTATTTTTCCTCAGAATTGACAAACTGGCAATTGTTGAGTTGAATCATGTTATAAAGTCCGAACTAGGAGATATAAACTTGCATTTGCAATAAAAAAAAAAAAAAAGCTGCAAGTGACGTAACTGTGACATCTACTCCAAAATTAGTCTATACGGAGACTTAAACGAATCTAACGAATCAGGAATCTGCGTCAGATGCTGTCGTGCTGAAAGTTCAAACGAACACTGAAGCGTCTGAGCAAATGCACAGCTTCTTTTGGTCAGTGCGTAGATTTAAGCACGTTTGATCCAGCTGCTTTAGTATATTAGACTCGGCAGATGTCAGCTGAAATAGTTTCTCGGCTTGTAGCTTGAGCTCCTGCTGCTTGAGATTACAGTACAACATAAACTAGTCAAAAACTGCTCATTTTTGACAGTGTTTATAAGTTATTGTGATTGTTAATGTATTGTGGTAGGAAATAGGGTTACCGTAATAAATGATTGTAATAAAAAATATTACATATAAATATTAAAACCACAAAAAGGTAACACAATAAACATGTACATTTGTAAAGTAGTGTGAGAGCACAAACTTCAACAGTCTATTTTAATATCTCCAATCCTATTCTGACACTCCATTATGAGTGTTTATTAATGTTTTGTGATAGTCGTTCATGAGCAGTAAATTGGCTTTTACCCAAGATCTAACTGTGATAATGTTGTACGGTCAACAATCGTAAAGGGCAATAACTTAATTTGCGCAATAAACAACTGTTGATCGTCAGCCAGAAGCATGAGGCACGACTGAACCAGAGCCTGAACGAGACGTTAAACGCGAAAATGAAGGCGTGTCATTTTACTATAATGAAAACATGGTTGCCATTTGTGTTTGTGAATAGTGTAATACTGTACGCTTTTTTTTTCTAAAAGTATGTACGATTCGGAAGTAATGACTTTTTGGCTCAACAAAAACCGTTTGCATAAACTTTTTTGAGATACAACTTCTCATGAAATTATGTTGAACCAACAAACTACACTGTTAGAGGAACTTCATTTGTAGCATAAACACAAATTTCAACAAAGTTGATTACACATTAAAAAATAAAAATTAAGTTGTTCCAACTACACTACCAGTCAAAAGTTTGGACACACCTTCTCCTTCAGTGTTTTTTCTTTATTTTTCTTACTTTCAACATTAATAGAAACCTCAGATTACAGCCCACATAAAAGCTTCTCGGACATATTTCAACATCCACTGTTCAGAGGAGAAATCATGGTCGAATCACGGCAAAGAACGAACCCATCAGAGACGTACTTGGGCCGAGAAACACAAGGAGTGGATCAGGGGAAAACTGTCCTTTGGTCTGATGAGTGCAAATGTGAGACTTTTGGTTCTGACCGCCGTGTGTTTGTTAGAAGGACGGTTCCACTGGACGAGGTGTGACGGGGCTTTGCTGGTGTATGACTAGTGTATTGTATTAACCAGTATGACTACCACAGCATTTTGAAGCGACACGCCATCCCATCTGGTTTGCACTTAGTGGGGCCATCATTTGTTTCCAACAGGACAAGGACCCCAAACACACCTCTGGGTTATATAAGAGCTGCGTGTCCTCCACAATCACCCGATCTAAATCCAGCGGAGATGGTTTGGGATTCAAGATTGTGGGAAACCATTCCAGCTGATGTCCTCGTGAGGCTGAGCAAAGCGGTCAAAGCAAAAGGTGGAGACGAATTGCAAATATAAAACATATTCTGCTTTATTTGACATGTTTTTGTTGGCTACATAATTCCGTATTTGTTCCGTCACAATTTCAGTGTCTTCAGTAGTATTATACAATGTTGAAAACAATAAAAATAATAATAAAACAAAGAATAAGGAGGTGTGTCCAAACTTTTGATTGTAGTGTAGGATCAATATAATTCACTCATAAATGGAGTGGTTGCCCTGGATCCAATTTAATCAAATGTTTTTTTGCACATACTATATATGTTATAGCATGTAAACCTAATGAACAAGATATAATTTATCACTGGTGAGTCAATAGAATAAATGTCAAAAGGTGAGAGACTGAGTCCAGCAAATGTCATCAAACACTTAGTTGAGTAAGATAACTGCACTTTCCTTTAGAGGAGCTGACTGGAGTAACTGGATGGGCTGAAGACTCCAGAGAACCGGATGACAACAGCGGAGTAAATCAGGTGAAGGGAAAGTGACTGGCTGTGTTCAAAATGACATACTAGCATACTGCCTACTACTTTTAAAGAATAGTGTGTGAAACAGTATACAATAAGCAAAACATGTTTCCGAGTAGTCTGCTACAGTGTGACATGACAAACACTGAAGCTGTCGAGGCTGTTAATAAGGGTTCATACTAGCAAACGATACTATATTACCCAATTGAACTCATTTAATAATTAATGAACATCACATATTGAGCAGAACTGAATCAAAGATTGAGCTGTCGTTAACGGATCAATGATATTTTCTTTTTGGTAGTTATACCAAGTGGAAAAAGTTATATATTCTAGTTACGCTAAGTGCAAATAATGATAAATTTAGTTTACACTAAAATAGCAGTATTTTCTACTAAGTGTAAATAGTAGTTACGTGGGAAATATTTATACTTCAGTACTGTAGTACATTATAAAACCGTATGTAATACCATATTGAGTGTAAATTATCACATTTACTAATATTATTAAATGGATGCCGCCTAATTGGGGCAATACGCAATAACACTATATTATTAATGAGGCGTTTTATTTCCACTTTTCAAATATTTCCTTTATTTTTATTTAAAATAAATGCCTTTCCGATGTGTGATGGCAAAAGGCGGAATGGAACTCGGGTCGATCGCGTCAATCACTTGGTGTTTTACTCGCTTCGCCACTGATTCTGCAGATAAACGAGCGTCTTTTGCAGTTATGTTATTTATATGTTATATTACTGCAACATTATTATTATTTAATATCTTTGTCTCTATAGCGCTTAATACAATACAGATTGTTTCAAAGGTGACGTCATTTGACTTGATCGGAAACGTGCCGTAGAGATTAAGGTGCAATTTATGTCCTACTAATGATATTGTTTTTAGATACAGAGCAATAGTTTTGTAGTTTACAGTAACATGTATACGAGTACATATAAAAGTGTTACATTTATAATTACTATCCGCCTCCAGTTCTCTCACGCATCTGAAGATGAAACTTACCAGATGCCAGACTGGTATCTTAAAGAAACAGTGATGAGACAGCGTTTTCTTTTTCTTTTCTCAATTAACTCTATTAAATCATCAACGCCATCCCTTTCAACCCATGATAAGTTCTCTGGGTAAAAATCCACATCAGGGTTAATGTCTTCAGTCTCGAACATATCGGGCCATACAGTGTCGAGGCACGACAGGACTCTCTAAATGTAGCTGGAATTGAGATTTTTCACTGGGATTATATGAAGGTAACTAGTACATCATCAGTCCTGATATGGTTTGAGAAGATGTTTAATTTACAGTTTTAGAGATAATGTCATCAGAATTGAAATGAATCATGAACAATTGTGTGGGTTCAGCTTTTTGTGTTTCTAGATTAATTCGCCACAGCCACACGTGTTTTATTCATGTGAAAACACTGTTACTTTATCCCTGACATGAGTCTGACCCTCAGTCACCTCTCAGATACCAGATACAGGCATTGCCTGTAAAGGCCCCGATATACTTCAAACAAAGTTCTTTATCGTTCTTCGTTTGAGGGCAAAAAGAAGCTGGAAAAGGCTAAGCGACGGTATACCGTTTTCGAACATTCCGACACCCCGGCGCTGCTGGAGGCGGGGTTACAAACATGAGTCACGCCGCGCGCGTGTACCCCGAAACACAACAACGATGGCGGCTGTGAGAGAAGAACGGTTTCCTAAACATCTGGCATTTTTTTTACTTCAGAACGTGTGCCGCGCAGTTTGACGATCTCTTGAAAAGGGCATCACCATATGTGAAACATGCAAAAACGCACAGGACACAGATTTCCACGACGGAGAGACTGGCCCTGACACTCCGAGTACTAGCTTGTGGGGCCACGCAACAATGTGGCTGAAACATTCAAGATTGGACCGTGCACAACAAGTCAAAGGCGGCGGAACACACCCACCGACTGCGTAATCGCCACGGACCAATGCTAGCTCAAAGGTGTTTAGGAGGCAAAACAAACTCCCCCAAAAAGTTCGCTTTGGTGAGCTGTTTCGAACTGCCAAAACGAACTTAGTTTCGTAATTTCAGTTCGTTCTTCGATTTCGTTTGAAGTATATCGGGGCTTTAACATAAATACCACAATAGATACTCTAGTTTCAAGAGAACTATGATAACGTATTCATCATTTACTAGAAGAGGAGGGGATTGGAAATCCACCCATTCAATAGTGTTTCCAACAGTATTATTGTCACATTTTGCCTGTGTTTCTGTTTCCTAAGACTCTGATTTAGAGGTTTACTTATAGAATCATTCTGGAAACTTTAGGAAACTTGAGAGTTTGCAGTTAAAAACTCATTTTCCATCATCAGACTATTATTAATACAGACATGTACACTCAAACACAGAAACAACAACAAAACAGGACATATGTATGATAATATAGTTTACTCATTTAGCCCGGCTTTCAGAAAATAAATATGTATTTGTTTTGTAATAATTAATCTGAATGTATTTTATAGAAAAACAGTTTGAACTTTGTTCTTATGTATTTTATTTGGTGGTTCTCATGATAGAAGTATGATACATGTAAAGACATACAGGACACTTGCATGTCCCACAATTAAACGATAAATATGATTTTATAAGACAGAGAAATGTGTAAATTGTCTTATGGTTCTGCTGACAGTCAGTTGTTGTTCACTATTCAGAGAAGGCAGCACAATCCTTTTATATGCCCAGAAATTAGTGAAATTTCAAACCCCTTTCATGTCATAAACCTGTTTCTGTCATAACTCTCGGAGGGATTGGCATGGTAATGTACATGACAATGTTAATGTGTTTTGTCTTGGCGCAATAGATCTGCTACGCTGCTGCGGCAGAGCAAGTACCGAGAGCTACTGCCAATACATCCACAACATGCTGCTGTAAGCATGTAAGAAATACTGCTGCTGCAAATATAACAAACATGAAATAACCCTCCACAAAGCAGGAGACACGGAACACAATAAAATACAAGCCAATGTATGCATGCCGCTGAATATAAGGATAAACTGCTGCATCAGTGGACATACATGCATCCGGCTTAACTCTAATTAGACGTGTGCAGATAAACGTGTCAAAGTTACAGTGCACAAAAACCCCTGGGTGGACTGACCTGAACTTAAATAAAAGCAGAATATAAAATGTCCTTTCTCCATTTTATGAATTACACGGCACAGCGAGAGCACACTTCGCACGAGCACATTTCTCAGAAGTACACTACCCATAATGCATTTCACTCGGAGCTAACTATTACAGCCGTAGATAGTGATCTTCAGCGTGTCCCGCAACACTTTCATTGATATGACTGCGATAAGCACGTGCTTCTGACGCTGCATGCAGCTGAAATCAACCACACACTCATCACAATGAAAAGATCAACCTTAGAAATAACGAATGTGGACACTGGGATAATCGCCGATGTATATGGTGAATCCCCACTGTAATGCATACACAAGAATGCTTATTTCATTTAACCTGTTTCATGTCCTTTACTATCGGCGTGTCCTCAGAGCGATTACATATGCTCTAAACTGCGTTTTGCTCCAGCTGTATAAACACAGATGCTAAATGCTGCTGCTAATACTGTATGCTTAATATTCGCTCCTGCATACAATGCAAACTGCTAACATGACACTTAACACACAACTTGTTTATGGTTGCTCCTTTTGGATTCAATTAGGCAGACCACGCAAATACACACAGCGATATGGATTAAAAGAGCATTCACTTATCTTAGATGTTGATTTCAGCTGTTCTGAAGTCCACTGCGGACTTCTTCTTCTTCTTCTTCTTCTTCTTCTTTTAGGATTTAGTTGGCAAACCAACTTAAAAGGTGCATTCCCGCCACCTACTGGAAAGGAGTGTGAAGCGCACAATGAATAGGAACTTTAGAAACAAGAGCTACCTACTTCAAGCTGCGGACTGCTACAGCAAACAAAAGCCAGGTATTTGAATATTGAGCAGCGATCTCATTGGCTACCGATACAGGAGAGAACCAATCAGCTGTGCCATGTGATAATGATGTCACCAGGTCAGATTGAGCTAGACCTATCGGACTGCGCCATCTAGAGTTTCATGCCAGAACTCTGTATCTCTGTTTTTTCTGGAAACGAAAGTCGTCTCTCACCACAAATGATGCATTCATTTCACACGCAATATAAATTAACGTGGGAAATATAAACACTGTGCAATACAATATTCTGCTAGAGTATTTTTAATAAGATTATATTAGAAAATAGACATCACTGGCTTCAGTAAATGAGAATTAAACAGATATTTTAAGACATTTTCAAATAATTTTATCATAACAGTACAGAGACATTTTCAAATTATATATACAATATATCAGAATAGCTGATAATCAACAAATTGATGCACACAAGTATTTTGCAGAGGTCTTCACCCCTTTAATCTGCAGATTCATATTTCCATTTGTATGTGCAATTATTTGCAGTTCAACATTTTTTTTTTTTTTTTCAGAAAGTTAATGATAAAACCTTTTATTACACAATATTTCCAATTTCAAATTAAACCATTTCCAACCGGAGGAAGATTTTACCTGAGAATAAAAGTAAAGACACACCACTGCATGTGCGCTGATTCAGAACCAGAACTGGGTTCATAAAAACAAGTGCAGCAGATTCATTTCTGCCCCTATGGATATGAATATCTTTTATGGACTGTTTTTGTATTGTTTATTGGTGGTTTAAGTTGTGTTCGTTGTGGGTGGATGTTTTCAGCACCATCAGCAGTCTGTGATTTATTATATGTTCAGTTTATAGGCACAAATATATAATTTGGTTATGAGCTGTAACAGATAAATACAATCTCAACATTTGTTGGTCTTCTGTTATGTCTAAATCACCAATGCTAAAGTGTCTTTAGATGCTATTGATGCTGTGATTTCTACTGAGAGGAAACCCGGTCGTTCAGGAACACAAAATACATTCACACGAGTCAGACAGGCCTCATCACACAACTGCTACAGCAAACAAAAGCCAGGTATTTGAATATTGAGCAGCGATCTCATTGGCTACCGATACAGGAGAGAACCAATCAGCTGTGCCATGTGATAATGATGTCACCAGGTCAGATTGAGCTAGACCTATCGGACTGCGCCATCTAGAGTTTCATGCCAGAACTCTGTATCTCTGTTTTTTCTGGAAACGAAAGTCGTCTCTCACCACAAATGATGCATTCATTTCACACGCAATATAAATTAACGTGGGAAATATAAACACTGTGCAATACAATATTCTGCTAGAGTATTTTTAATAAGATTATATTAGAAAATAGACATCACTGGCTTCAGTAAATGAGAATTAAACAGATATTTTAAGACATTTTCAAATAATTTTATCATAACAGTACAGAGACATTTTCAAATTATATATACAATATATCAGAATAGCTGATAATCAACAAATTGATGCACACAAGTATTTTGCAGAGGTCTTCACCCCTTTAATCTGCAGATTCATATTTCCATTTGTATGTGCAATTATTTGCAGTTCAACATTTTTTTTTTTTTTTTCAGAAAGTTAATGATAAAACCTTTTATTACACAATATTTCCAATTTCAAATTAAACCATTTCCAACCGGAGGAAGATTTTACCTGAGAATAAAAGTAAAGACACACCACTGCATGTGCGCTGATTCAGAACCAGAACTGGGTTCATAAAAACAAGTGCAGCAGATTCATTTCTGCCCCTATGGATATGAATATCTTTTATGGACTGTTTTTGTATTGTTTATTGGTGGTTTAAGTTGTGTTCGTTGTGGGTGGATGTTTTCAGCACCATCAGCAGTCTGTGATTTATTATATGTTCAGTTTATAGGCACAAATATATAATTTGGTTATGAGCTGTAACAGATAAATACAATCTCAACATTTGTTGGTCTTCTGTTATGTCTAAATCACCAATGCTAAAGTGTCTTTAGATGCTATTGATGCTGTGATTTCTACTGAGAGGAAACCCGGTCGTTCAGGAACACAAAATACATTCACACGAGTCAGACAGGCCTCATCACACACACACACCAGCATTTATGAGCAATAAACCGAGTAATTATGAGTGCGGCGCCGCTCACGCTGGACTCTTTTAAAAGCAAGTACTTCTGTACTTTTACTCAAGTAAAAATCTGTCTTTACATCTTTCACTTGTACTGGAGTAATATTTGACCAGCAGTATTTGTGCTTTACAAATATATATATATAAGCTTTGAACCTTTTCCCAGAACAATCAGAGGAAGCCTCAGTGCTTTAGACACACTATTTTCCTAATTAATGCTGTTCAGTTGCTTTGACACAATCTGTATTGTTAAAAGCGCTATATAAATAAAGGTGACTTGACTTGACTTTAAGAAACTTTAATTTCTCATCCTTATTTCACACGGCCAGAATAACAGACAAGCTAGTGGTGTGTCGTTCGCGGACGAGCCGACTCTAAGAGCCGATGCTTTGTAGCGACTCCCGTCGGGGAGAGCCGAATCTTCAGCCGGAGCCTTCTATTTTAGCCCAATTTAGCAGTTGTGAATGGTTTGTGTGTTAGGAAGCAATTTTTTTATTTAGTGTTTTCATGAAAGCCTTTTTTTAATGCTTTTTTTCGTTACAAAAAAAATTATAAAAAGAAATACACATGCGGCTAATCACACGGGAGGATAGACTAGGATCATACCATTATGTGAAAGAAGGAATGGGGACGAGCTCCGAAGACAGCGAGTGCAGTGCTACAGTCCAGATACACAGAGCGACAGAGAGACGGGAGCCGGATTTAAACGCAAGCGCGTTGGTTAGTGGTTCCCAATCCTGGTCCTGGAGAACCCCCAACACTGTCTCCCTATTCAAACACACCTGATTCAACTCATCAGCGAAGACTCCAAGACCTCAAATGTGAGTGTCAGAAAAGAGAGACACCAAAACCGTGCAGTGTTGGGGGCTCTCCAGGACCAGGATTGGGAACCTCTGGGTTAAGGTCCCTCAGAGCAGTGGTCTTCACTATGTTTTTCATGGGAGCAGCACTGATAGGGCAAAGTCAATCGGAGAGCCACTTTTACCGCCAAGTATCAAAAGTTATATCCAGTCATAAATAGTATGTATTTTTATCAATCTGTCATATGCAATGCAATACAAAAGGGGCCATCATTCTTTATCATTTACCAGTCAAATTTGTAACTGACACCGGATTATAAAAAACTAAAAAAAAAAGCAGGATTACCTTAATGCTGGAAATTAAGTTATTTTATTTTTTTATACTAGCCCATCATGTATCTAACCATCCAAGTGCACATTCGGCGTTAAGAGCTGTTAAGATTAAAACTGGGAACTCCGCAGTGAGTCAGTGTCATGGACGTAAGACCGAGCAAGTGCAAATATCTTTTCTAGTCTATTTTTCCATCTTGTAATGCTACTGTTTTAGATATATATAATTTTTTATATATAAATTATTTGTAATAGAGCAGACCCTGCCTGACCGTGTCTACACCGGAAGCGATAGTTGCAAATCATCTGAACGTAGTGTCAGCACAGTTCGTCATAAATAGTAAAGTAAAGCTTGGCGAGCCGCGCAATGAGTAACTGCTTCAGAGGGTCTTCTCAAAAACAGGACAAATAATCACAGAGAGGAGAAATCGCATCAGCACATCCAAGCGAAGGCATCTGATATTTCTGAATGCCAACCTGCACTAAAGACTAAAGTGTTATTAGTTTTATTAAAACGTTAAATAATGGTATGAGTTTTTTTTGTAACAAAAAAAATTCATAAAAAGAGCTTTTATGAAAACACTGAATAAAAAAATTTGCTTACCAACACAAACTATTCACAATTGCTGAATTGGGCTAAAATATAAAGCACCGAATGATACGGAATAAAGAGCCATTTGGGAGTCGAGCCAAAAGAGCCAAACTTCTCATCACGAAGAAAAACACCGTTGTGGAACGAGTTTAAAATAACCTACTAGAACTTTGCTACGTTATTTTAAACAAAACTTAGAATGGTTGAAAGTTACAAACCCTTCACAATTAAAGTGTCTTTCAGAGATAAGATGGGTGGCTCTTAAAAGAGCCTTTGTGTGTGAGCGCTGGAGCGGAGCTCTACTTGGAGCTGGTGTACTTGGTGACGGCCTTGGTGCCCTCAGACACGGCGTGTTTGGCCAGCTCCCCGGGCAGCAGCAGACGCACGGCGGTCTGGATCTCTCGGGAAGTGATGGTGGAGCGCTTGTTGTAGTGAGCGAGACGAGACGCTTCACCGGCGATGCGCTCGAAGATGTCGTTGACGAAAGAGTTCATGATGCCCATCGCCTTCGAAGAGATCCCGGTGCCAAGATGAACCTGCTTCAGCACTTTGTAGACGTAGATGGCGTAGCTCTCCTTCCTGGTCTTTCTGCGCTTCTTTCCTCCCTTCGCTGCGGTCTTAGTGACGGCCTTCTTGGAGCCCTTCTTAGGCGCGGACTTTGCTGGTTCAGGCATGATGCTACTGTGGGATCAATATCTCACGAGACAATGATTAGAATGAGCGAGACAGAGGCATTTATTCACTAATCTATGCTAATTATCAAAGAGATGTGGACGCTTCTGATTGCTGTGTTTTCACAGACTCAACCCATAAACCCGTGTGTGATTGGACAATTCGAAGTATCACGAGCGGAACGAGGGCCAATCACAGGCTGTGAAATGATAGCCCCGCCCACCGCTCCGTGTTCTACATCAGCCCACATGACTGTTTCCTTTGTTTCAATTCCCGCTCTTTTTGTTAGTCATATATTCTATACAAGAAAACAAATGCGTCTCAAATATCACACAGGATCAATATCATAGCGTGTAATTTCTAAACCCCTTATAAACCAATTGAGAAAATTTGGAGAAAGGGAAACACTAACGATATGACAGTATTTATTCTCCTCCGTTGTCCTGCCAATTTCACTTCTACTCAAACATAAGTAACAATGCCATCTGATTGTTTCCTCTTTATTTTATAAATCACTTTAATTCAGCCTAAAGAAAAAAATGCGATGTAAGAAAAAACAGACACATGCTCTCAATGTGTGCGCCTCTGACAGCAATACATGACATTATACAAGCTCCAATTTTGAGAATCAGAAAGAGCTTTATTGCCGGGTGACTGAAGTTTCCACAGCAGACAGAAAACTGATCAAACATAAAAATAAATAAATAAGATACCTAAATAAGAGCTAGTTTTCGGCTCGAAGATAAGAACATACTAATATTCTCGGTGCAACACAAACATTGAACACCGATTTTCAAAAAGAGTTAATCCACAAACTTTTGTTTATTTTCAACCACAACATAATCACTAACAACACTTCAACATTGTCTCTTTATGTGAGAGTGTGGGTGGCTCTTAAAAGAGCCGTTGGGTTTGTGTTTAAAGGCGTTTATCCTCCGAAACCGTACAAGGTGCGTCCCTGTCGCTTCAGCGCGTACACCACGTCCATGGCGGTGACGGTCTTTCTCTTGGCGTGCTCGGTGTAGGTGACGGCGTCGCGGATCACGTTCTCCAGGAACACCTTCAGCACACCGCGGGTCTCCTCGTAGATCAGACCGGAGATGCGCTTGACGCCGCCGCGGCGCGCCAGACGACGAATAGCGGGTTTGGTGATTCCCTGGATGTTATCCCGCAGCACTTTACGGTGCCGCTTAGCGCCTCCTTTCCCGAGTCCTTTACCGCCTTTGCCTCTTCCAGACATGCTACAGATACTTCCTGCTTCAGTCAAGCGACGAACACGAATAAGAGACAAGAGCTCTAGGGAGGCCTTTTACATTTGCTTACAGGACCTAAGTGAAACCAGCGCGCGTCACTTGGCGCACCCCTCCCCCGCTAGTTAGAGCGGGACACAGTGAGGTTTAACCCAAACCTGATCTAACAGTGTCTGTCCTGTGTTTCATATTAAAATCCATGTTTACATGATTCATTCGACAAAGATTTATGAGATCATATCTGCATAATATTGGCAAATGCTTTTAACCAAACTGACTTACATGTCATCATCATCATCATAGAGCTGCAGGAACACACCAAATAAATAGAGCTACAGATGTCCTATCAAACATTAAATCAGTGGTTCTCAATTTATTTTAAATAAAAACCTATTATAACGAAATTACTTGTATTTTCACATTAAACATGTCAACAGACATTTATGACTCACTTTAAACTTGAAAATGTATAATACTTAATATTAACCTCATATATAATTACATTTGGCTGTAATATATACACATGCGTATTAGATGGCCATTTATTTGCCTACAGAAGTGTCACTGCACATCCACGTTGTTATGTTTTTGCATGTGCGTAACCTTCCTTGAAGTAATTGCAACTAGGGATTCATAAAACGTAGACCGAAAACAACTCATTAAACATTTGAGTGCCATGTTATTTTGATTTATATTCAGCGTTACAGTGGAAACTCTCGTTCAGTGTGACTGTGGTGGCTCTTAAAAGAGCCTTTGGGGTGTACTGCGGCTGCTGCAGCGGCGGGTTTAAGCGCGCTCTCCGCGGATGCGGCGGGCCAGCTGGATGTCTTTGGGCATGATGGTGACTCTCTTGGCGTGGATGGCGCACAGGTTGGTGTCCTCAAACAGACCGACCAAATAAGCCTCGCTGGCCTCCTGCAGGGCCATGACAGCGGAGCTCTGGAAGCGCAGGTCCGTCTTGAAGTCCTGAGCGATTTCTCGCACCAGACGCTGGAAAGGCAGTTTGCGGATCAGCAGCTCGGTGGACTTCTGATAGCGGCGGATCTCTCGGAGAGCCACGGTCCCGGGCCTGTAACGATGGGGCTTCTTGACGCCGCCGGTGGCTGGGGCGCTCTTACGGGCGGCTTTAGTAGCGAGCTGCTTTCTCGGGGCTTTGCCGCCGGTGGATTTACGAGCGGTCTGCTTGGTTCTTGCCATTGCTGAGATCTACTTCTGTCTCTGCTCTGCAGTGAGTAGGAAATGCTGCTGTATGTTACGCGCCTGCTTTTAAAGCATCATACGGCCACAGCTTATGGCGTCATAACGGTGCAGAGGCTTGTGATTGGCTGATCTGTGACGTCTGCGCATGACTGCTAGCCAATGACTGCGCACCTCCTATTTTCAAATAGAGCCGTTTGTTCCCACTCAAAATGCTTTGTTGTTTATTATTTTATATATCAAACACTATACACTAATACAATCTTTACAAGTTTTCTACTAACATTATTTTATATAATCCTTATGAAATATTTATTCTTTGGTTTATTTATTTTAAAATTTGGTTTAAATTTATTCCTTGGGTTTAAATAGTCTCCAGCAGTTGATAGTATTTGCAGTTACTCACTTAACAATTGTACAGTATACTCATTTGGTTGATAATTATGGCGTCAAAAGTGGGACAAAACAGCGCAAGCGCATGAACACAGCGCGCAAGCGAATTACAGTACTGTGCGCACAGTGACAAAGCTCGCACAGATACTCGAGCACAGCCGCCAGATAAACGGGAGCTCCGGCACCGACGCGCTGTGCGTAGTTACCTTTGCGGAGAAGCCTGTGAACACGACCGACGGGGAACTGCAGCCCTGCTCTGGAGGACCGAGTCTTGGCCTTCGCTCTCGTCTTGCCACCGATTTTGCCTCTTCCACTCATTATTGGTTGTGTAAAA
This sequence comes from Sinocyclocheilus rhinocerous, assembly GCF_001515625.1. Lineage (NCBI taxonomy): Eukaryota > Metazoa > Chordata > Actinopteri > Cypriniformes > Cyprinidae > Sinocyclocheilus > Sinocyclocheilus rhinocerous. Next base: position 69,653 of record NW_015656021.1, on the reverse strand, counting down.
CGTCTACTTTTGTCAAGCAGAAATAATGAACTTATGAGCCCCGCTCTACTAGAGCGTGCGAGTCGCCCATTGGTTTAGAGTCTGTAAGATTTCAAACCAATCACTGAACTTCCCTCCAACAGCGACCGCTAAAGCCACGCCTCCACAGCTGGCGGTCGGATTGTGCAGCGTTAAGAAACAACGCCACAGAAAACATTCAAGAAATCGGTGGTTATATTAAAATTTTTGTTATATTATTTTTGAGGAGGTTAAATTCCTTTGGTATTAAAGCTTCTTATGTCTTCTGTTCTATGCAGTGCTCTGCTGGGAGCTAATATCACTGTGGATGATAAGAAAAGGATTAATAAAATGATCAGAAAGGCCGGATCAATTATTGGTTTTACTCCAGATTCTTGAGGTTTTTGTGGAAAAGAGAACAAGGGCAAAACTGAAACTGATTTTGTACTATGAAGGACCACTAGATGGTGTTTTTAGTACTTCAGAGTAGAGGGTGACACTGGAGTAGATGTTCAAACCTCTCCCGTCCCGATCCCAGAAGAATGACTCCCATTCCCTCCCACTCCCATGTTGTGTTTTTTTGGCCGGAATCTGTCAGTTACAGTAAAAAATACCGTACAGATCACAGCATACCCACTTTAGTTGAATATAAATTCAAAATGTAGTTTTTTGTTATTTTATTGAACTGAAAGCTAGCTTAAACAATGCACAGTGTGCATTGCACACACATTAAATTTCATGTAAATCATGCATGCTAACACACGTTTTCTATTTTAATTTTTTTCATTTGAAAGTAGACATTTCACTCTCTATAAATATATTTATCATACATGGAGTTTCGAAGTTTCTCGCTCAAGACCGAGACGGCAGAAAGCGCACACGAAAAAACTGGGGGAAAATCCCGTCCCGTCCCAATCCCAGAAGAATGACTCCCATTCCCTCCCACTCCCATGTTGTGTTTTTTTGGCCGGAATCTGTCAGTTACAGTAAAAAATACCGTACAGATCACAGCATACCCACTTTAGTTGAATATAAATTCAAAATGTAGTTTTTTGTTATTTTATTGAACTGAAAGCTAGCTTAAACAATGCACAGTGTGCATTGCACACACATTAAATTTCATGTAAATCATGCATGCTAACACACGTTTTCTATTTTAATTTTTTTCATTTGAAAGTAGACATTTCACTCTCTATAAATATATTTATCATACATGGAGTTTCGAAGTTTCTCGCTCAAGACCGAGACGGCAGAAAGCGCATCCTGTTTGCTTTAATTATTTTACAGAAGCGCAACGTTTCGTTGTTATTCTGAGTGCACACAAATAAACATAGAGTCTTTACAGATTCGAAAGATGTATTACTTTTATCTGTATGACCAAAATTTACGGAGTATTTTAAGAGCAAGTGAGCGCAGCTCTCCATCTGTCCTGCTGTGAGCGCGCTGCTCTTCAGCTCCACACACACTTGAACAGCGCACATTTCTCCAGTTAACATTAGACTGAGCGGCCATGTAAAGTTGTTACTACATACATCTTTCAGATGAAAAGCCATATTTGAGGTCGATGAATGATAGGCGAGTGTCTGGATGTCCTGCCTGATGTACTGTATTATTACCACATAGACCAGCCGTTAACGATCTGTTCGTCACGGACTGCGTACGTCATTCACTTAACCAGCCACACCAGAGCAAACAGGAGGAGAGCACAAAGAGACAGGGCAACTAGAATTGAGTTAAAAATTAAAATATACAGTTTACAGTTTATTTATATAAAAGGTATATTTGTGTATAAAGTTGGGTATCATAGTGTTATTTAGGGCTGGGTATCGATTCAGATATCCCGATTCGATTCGATTTCGATTCACAAGCTCTCGATTCGATTCGATTCTCGATTTTTTTATTACATTCAGTGAATATAGTTTTAATACAAATGCTATTGATATTTCTAAAA
>NW_015656021.1:62337-67312 GCF_001515625.1 Sinocyclocheilus rhinocerous | reverse complement strand
TGGAATGACCTGCCCAACTCAATCCGAGCAGCTGAGTCCTTAACCATCTTCAGGAATCGGCTAAAAACACATCTCTTCCATCTTTATTTGACCCTCTAACTCTAGCACTCTCTATTCTAATTCTATTCTTTAAAAAAAAAAAACCTTGCCCCTTTTAGACTTGCATTCTATTCATTTACTGTTTTTTTTTTCTTAAAAAAACACTAGCTTCTCTAATCTTTTTGCATTCTATCTATTTGTTTTATTTGTATTTATTATACAATTAACAAAAGCAAAAAAGGCCTCTAAGACTAGCTTGCTCTATTGTTTTTCTATTCTGTTTTCTGTTTATTATATAATTTTAAAAAACGAACACACATGCTTTATGAAGAGCAGTCTAACGCCGTCTGTTTCTGAAACATCAGTGTTTGTTCAGACACACGGCTGATGTATTTAACTGTACATATCTGTGAAATTATCTCCACTGAGCAGCATATTATTACAGTGAATACAGGATTTTTCCATGTGTATTCATTACACCAAATACACCAAATAATGTTCTTTTTAGCAGCATCATATGACCCCTTTAACATTCATGTCTCAAAACCAACCCACCACATAGCAAATATTTACACACATCAGAAACACAGCGACCTTAAAACCACTAAACACTGGCAGCATTACCAGATCATTACAAGAGCACTGCAGTACATGACACACATCTATCAGACACTGTGTAATATGCTGTTTACAGGCTCTGTCGTCTGGGTTTTCTTCATGTTCCTCACACTGTATGTCCATCTCTGGCCTTCAGCAGATCTTCAGAGGCACAGCATCATATGGACGGCGCTCACAACATCACTAACAGCCCAATTTTACAGCACATTCTCATTTTATTTTGCTCGAGTAAACTAAATTAAATGAATTTATATTAATGATATAAAGGTTTTGTCATCTTCAGGAGCTCAGACATGACAAGCTTCACACATCAGAACCAGAGATGTTGTGTCTCAATCACTAGGTGGCGCTCTGTCAATATTTTCAGAAGTAGAGACTGACACGAAGCACATTTCTGTGTGAAACAGGACTCTTGTGGTGGTTTGTGTCTGAGCTCAGCTGCTTCTCAAAAGGACGCATGATGACGTTCATAATGTCTTTCTCTGTTTCTAAAAGCGCAGATGGATTTGAGGCTTGGCCTTCAGTAATTAAGCATGATTTCAATCAGTGCTAGTGTTGATCAGGAGCATTGCTAGTGAAGCGGTTAGTTTAATGTCAGTTCTCAGAAGTGAGGTGGAAACGGCACTAAAGCTGAATAAATAAAACAATAAAGGTTTCAATGATGAGCCTAAACTAGAACTGTTCACGTTTTCAAATCGATGCATAGTTAGTGTAATATGATAACTGGTCCGATGTCTTTTGCCTGATTGATTACAGGTGCTCAGATAAAGTAAGGACAAAGCAAAGCAAACGTGTCTAGACTCGTTTTGATTGTATATAAGCTACACTGGTGTGAAGACTCTGTCATCCTTCATTTATTTCTCTTCTTGTAATTGTGTGGTTAGTGTTTCTCAGCCCCATCGGTGAGGATTAATATTGTACAGTATGCATGTGTGCTTATCACAAAATGCTCATGAAATATCAACATTGTTTTGTTTTTATGACTGACTGCAGTTTGAACTAATTTGTTAAAATGTTGACTGCATATTGGTGTTATTTAGTTTATTATATTTTCTCTAAAACATGAATTTGTATGTTTCTGTATAATGTGTGAATATACAAGATTCACTTTGTATGTTTCATGTAAAACTGTACCTTCCTGGATGCATTTGCATTATTTTATTAGTCTGAAATGTTTGTGGCCAAATTAAGGATTTATTAATTGTGTTTTTGGGGTGGATGGAAGTAAACTTGAGAAAATATTTTATCATGATGCTCACTTGTGTGTTTTAAAACTGTTTTATGTTTGGAAAAAATATATATATATATTTATACAGTATATATATATTTTTTTTTTACTTGTACAATGTTGCTTTTTTGGCAACCTTTTTGTTTTGTCAATATTACGTGATTTGAGAAAATGTTCCTTTTAGACAACAACATTGTTTTTACGCTGAATTGAGTAGAAAGCTGTTTGATTATTACTGAAGCGCTGCATTTTTTAAATTATTATTTACTTTTTACTTTTTTTTACAATACTATTAAACCCAATATTCCGGTTTTGATTGTCACCGTTAACTAATTTTTTCAGAAGAACAGAGTTAATGTAAGATCATGTTGTCAGAATTTAACACAAGGACTTTGTAAACTAACAGCTGTAATCGAAGATAACTACAGATCAACTATTACCGAATCACCACTATGAAACATTAACGATTTACATCAACAGCATCAAATGTTATAGCTGTGTTAATGCTAATTCTTCTAGCATCCCAAATCTATTAATTTGCAAACACTGCAGATGTTCTTGTAAAGCAGCAGTTTCATACCGTTTCATTATTAGCAGGAAAATCTAATGTAATAATCATTTTAATGTGTTTACAGATCAGACAGCTGTATTGATTTATAGTGGTTTATTTAACCAGTCTACAATCAGTCCAGTTTCCATACTAAGCTTTATTAACAAACTGTGACTTTTTCAAATATGCATAAAAATATACAACATTTACAAAAAATAATGTATAAAACTATATGTGTATAAAACTGTAATTACTTCCATTAAACTGCTTGTGACTCGATCTCAAATCACAACACGCTTGTACACTGTACAGTAGTTTAATAAAGAAAGAGACTGAGGCTTGGATTATTTGTCGTGGCTGAGGCTGGAGTAAAACACTGCGGGGCTGAAAGTGTCTTTGGGGTAAGGAAGGTCCCGCAGGGCCCCGGGGAGCGGATAGTCAGCTGGGGGCCGCAGGGACAGCGCCGGGACAAACGCAGGCGTCAGATACGGAGGAATGAAGCTGGGTGTTGAGTAGGCGAGTCGCAGCGGAGCGACGGCAAAGCGAGGGTTTAACCCCAGCAAACCGGAGGAGGCGTGGAGGGGAGAGAACGCTGATCTGGAGCTGAAGTGTCTTAGAGGAGCTTCTGTGAGGCAGACGGCAGACGACCGTGAGATGGGGAGGTTCTCCGACAGAGGAACGTCTCCGCTTGAGTTCTGGCCCTCCTGAGAACCCAGCAGCAGTTCAATGGCCCTCACCACGTCTCCCGAGCAGGCCTTCAGCGCCGACTCAAGAGCGTCTCGCTTGACATAAGGGAAGATCTTCGTCAGAACAGCAGCGGGGTTTCGCCCGCTCGTTTTGGAAAGCTCTTCTTTGGGTTTCTCCGACTCGCTGCCGGACTCCAGATCCGATCCGGGAGACACGCTGTCGTTCAGCGCAGGTGTGTGCGGGCTGAACAAAGCCTGATCCATCAGTCCGCTCAACACACTGCACTTGTTTAGGTTTGTCTCTGCAGAAATAAAACATCAATAGTGTCAGTGTTTTGTTCATAGCAGGCAACAGAACGGAAGCTGATCACTGTCACTGGTTTCTCTGATCTGGAATACATTAAACCTCTCTGTCTCACTAACGTTACTACAAATCTATGAATCTCTCTCAATAATATTATGCAGAGTATAAATATCGAGCAGCACTGTTCTCTATAAACACTCACAATACATTCAACATCAAACGTTAAACGGACTAAATGCGAATCTACTGAGAAGGATTAATTCTGTTTGCATTTAAAGGGGTCATATGATGCGATTTCAATTGTTCCTTTCAACTTCCTGCTGTCAATCGTCGGATCGGCTTTCACCGTGGACGAAGCGGAGTCCAGCCCGGGGTCGTCACATGTGGTTGCCGCAAGCATCACAGTATGTGAGGGGCGTAACATTTCCGTCACGCGCTCGAGGAATTCGGCCAATCACAACGCACTGGATAGCTGGCCAATCACAGCACACCTCGCTTTTTCAGACCGATGAGCTTTGTAAAAATCGACGTGTTTCAGAAAGGCGGGGCATAGAGGAGAAACAATAATGTACAGTATGTGGAAAATAATGTGTTTTTTTAACCTTAAACCGCATAAACACATTTCATCACACCAAATACACAAAATGATGTTCTTTTTAGCAGCATCATATGACCCCTTTAAACAAAAACAGCACACTTTTTTCAAATAGCACACAGAAACAGCTCCTACCGTCTCTGAACGCGTCCGGACTGAAGGCGTCAAACGCGGCTGAGCTCAGCGGCGCTCTGGAGACGCCCAAGCCGGCCTCGCTCGCTCCTGCCGCGGGGTAGATCATCTGCAGCTCCTCCTGCGCCTGCTGCCTCCGCAGCGCCACCTGCGCCGCCATGACGCGCTGCCTCTCCGCGATCAACGCGCACTTGACGCACGCGCAGTCGCGCCAGCGGCAGAAGCGTTTGTGGCCCTTCAGAGCCGAAACCACGCCGTGATTCCTGCAGCGCGCGCACTTCGGGCTGCGCGGGAAACTCCTGTCCTCCGGCCGCAGGAAGAGCGCTGGGTGCGGGGAGAAGAGAGAGAAGCGCCCGCTGCTGGACTCCATCTGTGTGTGTGTCTGAGAGAGAGCGTGTGTTTCTGCTGCTGAAGGTGAATGTGCCAAAGAATTAATGCTGCAGGTGACAAAAGAGAAACACGACACCCGACACGCCCCTCGCACTCACACTCACACTCACACACACAAACACACACACACACTCTCTCTCACACACACACACACACACACTCACTCACACACACTCACTCACACACACTCACTCACACACACTCACTCACACACACTCACTCACACACACTCACTCACACACACTCACTCACACACACTCACTCACACACACTCACTCACACACACTCACTCACACACACTCACTCACACACACACACACACAGACACACTCACACACACACACACACACTAACACACACATACACTCACACACACACACACTAACACTCTCACACACACACACACACACACACACACACACACACACACACT
>NW_015656021.1:51782-58116 GCF_001515625.1 Sinocyclocheilus rhinocerous | reverse complement strand
CACACACACACACACTAACACACACACTCTCACACACACACACACACACACACACACACACACCCCCCTCATCATGTTAATTTAAGGTGAGTTTAACCTTAACTTCTATTTGTTCTTTATTCTGACTATTTTTTTCCGTGTGGGAATTATGATCAAACCATATGTCACAAAATCTTTTATATTTGAGCATCTTCTTTCGCTAAACTCCAGCTCATCTGGACATTCATCAACCACTTGAGTGCATTAAAGAGAGCATGAAATCATAAAGCATTTATAATATTCACATATGCAGTTCATAGGGAACATATTTTATTAGCCCTACAGTTACAGCATGAAATACTATTTAACCCTATAACACTCTACATAACATTGACTTATTTTATCTCACAATTCTGACTTTTTTCTCGCAAATGCAAGTTTATATCTCCTAGTTCAGACTTTATAACTCGATTTAACTCAACAATTGCGAGTTTGTCAATTCTGTGAGGAAAAAAAGGCATAAGTGTGGGATTATAATGTTTCTGAGCCGAGGGAAAAAGAGAGAATGACGAGGTGATTTTTTATTTTTTTATTTAAAAAAAAGACAATTTTGAAATATAAACTCAAAATAACTTTTGTATTATTCTTTTATTCCATGGCTTTTATAGACTGCTACTTTGTCATTTTCTGCCACCAGATAGACTCCGCCCACAAACATCATCATCACTGTTTGCAAACACGATCTATACGATGTATTACGGTGATAGCGTGTAAAAAGCGAACTTTGGCATTCATTTATTCAGCACTTTCTCTGTCAATAATTAATAAATAAGTAAAGATAAAAATACACAAATAAAGACATAAACAACATCAATAAATATAAATATAAAATAATACAAATGTTTAAAAAACGGTCTGATAACGTGAACATGATTTCAAAAGTTGAGTAATATTAAATGTAGAATTTCCAAATAATATCAAAATAACTGTCTGATGTGAAATATCACAATAAAAGCCTCTCATAAACTTGTATCTGCAACCTGTTTTATTTGTAAATTAATATAGTTATAAAAAGAAAACTCCGTTTCCAGAAACCATCCTGACTTCCGACTGATCTGCATCACCTCAGAGCATCACTCACACAATGCCAGGACTGTCTGATGATTCAGATACTATAAGAGAGTATCTCATTTTCACAGACTCACTTCAGATTGGTAGTATGCCTTCACACAGTATCACTTGCACCACTTTAGGACTGTAGACAGAACAGCATAAACGCACGTTTTGGCGGGCTCTTATTTTGAAATTCATCATCAGACAGTCCTGAAATGGGGGGGACTCTGCTGAGGTGTACTATCAATCTGAAGTGAGACGGTTTTGTGGAAACAGGAAAAAAAACAGGTTGTATATACAAGTTTATGAGAGGCTTTTATTTTGTTATTTCACATCAGACAGGCTATAGGCTATTTGTTTAGGCTATATCTTTATTTGTTTATTTTTATATTTACTTATTTATAAATTATTGACAGAGCAACTGCTGAATAATGAATGCCAAAGATGCTTTTCTTTTAACTGAGTTTCCACACGTTATTGCCGTGGTGCATATATTATGCGCGAGAATGAGCGTGTTTTCACAGTGGAGGCTGGCCTGACCGCAGTTGTGTGTCAAGGAGTCCATCTACTCATCACTGACTGTTTCTGTTAAATACCTGTAACTACATTATTATCATTCAGCTGAAGAAAGTTGTCTATTGCATTTTTCTTGCGCCTCTTTCCAACATGTGAAAAAAAGGCTAATTAAAAACCTCTGTGTCTCAAGATTCTCTAGATTCAAACTCATATTGGTCTGCGAGTTTGTTCTCTTTCTCCATCTCGCTTGTCTTTCTTCTCTTTCAATCACAGGAATAATCTCCACTCTGTGCCAATCGGACCGTCGACGCTCCAGAGCAGATTTTTTCTGGTATTTGCATTCATTTGTCACATATGTAAAATTACCTTAATAAAGTGTGGGGGAAGATACTTAATTACTGAATTACTGCAGATTTGCATTAACATGTTTTTTTTTCTATTTTGAGAAATAAGTTTGTTGTGTGAGAGAGAGAGAGAGAGAGAGAGAGAGAGAAATTAAACATAGTTGCTTCATTCTTTGAATGCACTTCTAGAAAACATGACATCTCTCTAACTGGAAAATAACTGAAGAGTTTCCTCGGCCTGTGTCTGGATGTGGAGTCATTTCGAAGTGATTTTGTTTGTCTTCTTGAGACTCTTTAAACGTCATGTTGACCATGAGCTGCTCTTGACAATAAGCTTTTAGAAATGTTCACTTAGTCACGGACAGACGCGCTGGCTGTCTTTCATTCTCACTGAGGCAGGAGACGCGTGAGGGTCCCTGATGGATCCGTATCTGTCCTCAAGACCACCGCAAGAGAAGAGAGAGAGACTAAAGACTCAGAAGAAAACATTTTTTGAAATGTTAACATAATCAAACATGATTTGTGTAATTTGATCAAACAGGATGAATGTTTTAGAAAGACACAAACCAACTTGCACCACAAAACATCCCAGAATTCACCAAATCCACTGAAAATTCTTACTGAAAACACCTGAAAAGAATATTAAGGTTTGACATGTTAACCATAGCAACAGTATTTAAGATATCAAGAATCCCTTCACAGTTTTACATCTGCCGTGTTTTTACATTATTCTGATGAAGTTTTAAGGAAATGGAGTAAAAATAAGAGTTTTCAAAGCATTTAAAAAAATGGCACACTTCCTGCTGCCAGTTGGTGGCGCTATAACTTTGAGTCCTAATAGTCACATCTACAGGTGCATCTCAATAAATTAGAATGTCGATTTGAGTTGAATTACTGAAATAAATGAACTTTTCCACGACATTCTAATTTATTGAGATGCACCTGTATGTGATCGGCATCATACAACGGACAAAATTTTGGAATCGTATCACACCAAACAATTTTGGGTGCAATGCGCAGTCTGTCCTGTGGGTGGCAGTAATGGGGAAAAAGTAATTAATTGTGCGATAACTTTTATGTCAAGAGGAAAGACTGCATGCAGAGACCACATGCTTCAGAGAGAAGGAGCTTCGCATACTCATCAGAACTACACCAAAAAAAAGGAGACGGGTAACAAAAATATTAAATTTCAGTCATGTTCACATAGTGAAAAATACTATTAAACTATCCAAGTGTCCGCTGTTGCTTATATTAGACTTTATAAAACTACATATCAAGCAATCATGACTTTGCTAAGTCAGCAGCTACCAGAGAACAGATGTGACATGTTTCAATATTTAATTGATATTATCTGGTTTTGCCTTACATTAATTGCTTGCCTTTTTAGTAGGTGATATGAAGCAGACGCGACTGTGCAAAGACAAAATCTGGTAATGAAACATTTATTCGAGTTGTAACTGTTATTGCTTACTTCTAGAGACTTCAGTGATACATGACATGGTGAACAATTACTGAATGAATAATGCTGAAAGTAGGTTAAGATGAATTTTAAAAGTGTGCCCCTAAAAGCACAAGTGGCCCCTGCCTGGCGCCCCCAGTTACTGTGGTCTAGATCTGCCACTGTTAGAAACACGCTCAGACCTACAAGCATGTTCTTCAGCTCACGCTAAGAGTCCGTGACGGGGAATGACTCGAGGGTCAGGTGCTATGTTAAACAGCTGCTCAGACGCAGATACTAATGGATTTCTCCCTGCGGCTGCGACGAGGGTCACCGCAGGGGTCGCCGACTGTTTTCAGCTTTTACAGTTTTACAGCTACTATCACCACCAGAATTCAGAACAGAGCCACGAGAGCCACGTGTAGTCAACAGCTAAGATTTGATCTCTGTTTTTATGTATAATTACAACTAGTTTAATTTCTGAGTAAGACACCAGATAAATCAGTTAAATCCATAAGGTAAAATGACAGAACTGAGTTAAACCAAGAGTCGAACTCCCTGCTCTTAGTCTGAAACAGTGATGGATGTGGGCAAATGTGCCATTATTTGCTCCTGTTTTCCACAGCAGTGCTTCAGCATGATGACAACTGCTGCTTTATTGTCCTGAGGTTTGAAGACATTGACGTTAGGACAAGTACAGCAAACAACTGACTTGTGTTTTAAACACATCTGTCTGTGGAAACCTAATCACATAAAACATGCTGGAAATACACAACCGTTAACTAAAGCTTCATGTAATGTTTAGATGGAGTCAGCATGTGTGTGATTTAGTGTGAGGAAAAACTGCTCTCGACTAGAAACTTCCAGGCAGGTGTGTTGGAACCAAACACTGCGGGACGTCGGCCCTTGATCTGTGGGACCTGTATGTGTATATGGACCCTGTCCCAAATGGCACACTTCATGTGCACTTGCGGTCTTGAGGACTCACAATGGCCACCACGTACATGTGTCCGTTAAGTCCATGAGACTGTAGGGTGTCCCATTCGTCATTTTAGCTTTCAAAAGGGTGCTCGCGAGTGCCCCTTTTACAGCATTTACTAGTTTATTCAGTAACTAAAAATACTATTAACTCATGTTAATTTGATACATGAGTAAGACAATGAATAGGGACAATACATACAGGCAGTAGCAAGTCTCGGTACTTGCTCTGCCGCAGCAGCGTAGCAGATCTATTGTGCCAAGAACAAATACATTAACATTGTCATGTACATTACCATGCCAATCCCTCCGAGAGTTGTCATGACAAAAATATAATATAGGAATCAGAGGCAATTAAATGTCAAAACTTAAAGTTTCTTATCATTTAGTATTTCACAACTGGGATATATGTACTTTTTTATCTTCTCGATTTCTAGATTACACAAAAACATTTTTGGAGGAACCTGTAACTGTTCCTGCCAGACATTTACACATGACAATATGAAGGAATTAAAACAAAGATAGAGAGACAATCAGCAATACAATCAGATAAAGCAGACCAAAAGAGACATGTCAGTGAAGTTAATCGCTGTGGCTCTTGCTGGATGTTATGGGAAAGAACTGTTTCTATCACACAAACAATAACAGCTGATAAAGAGTCTGCCAGTGAGCTGCAGTTATCAGCAGAAGTATCACAGCGCTGGCAGGAGGATTAGATGAAACACACTAGCAAAAAACAGCTCAGATAAAGTCGAGAGTTTTTGTTTGGCCTGATTCTCAGGGTCAAATCAAGATTGAAGTATTGTTTCTTTTCCAAGCAGCTACACTCAGAGACAGGTGGCAACCATAAGACATTTGTGGCCAGAAAACTTTCCCATTAACAGGCTCATTCAAAACTCACACAGTTGCATGTTGTCATGTCAAATGCACCTCTTTCATTCACGTTAAATAGAGTTTGTGTTGTAGTCACTCTCCACTTTAACACGAATGAGTTTTATCACCTTGTCAGCCAGCGTTTGAGAACTTCCCTGTTAAAGGCCAACAAACGCCTTAGATCCTGAATCATCGCAGGGAGTCTATGGCCTGTCAAACTGGATACATGTTGTTTTGTTAATGATCTCGCCACACTCAGGTGACTGTGAGACAGCCGCAGGAGTCGAACTGTCTGAGAGGCTGCTCGTATCAGCGCGCTCATGCGAAACGTGTTTTTCTTTCAGGTAATGTAAACAGCTGGGTTAATTCCTGTGTTTTCCTGAAAGATCGCTGCCGTCACACTATGAGTTTAAGAAACACGTCTGTTCTGAGCTCTAATGGACTGTATGTGGGTAACAGATGACTGACAAAGAGATCCTGGAGAATGCTGTGAATACACAATATTATTTTATACTGGTACATTTCATTTAATTTACATTTCTGAAGAAATGTGCAACAGCTAAAGAAAGAGTTACATATATACCCCTTTCTGAAATTAAAGCAACTTCATATCATTTTGCAACATGGGGTTTGTTCAAACTGTTTTTGTGAACTGTTTATGTTTTAGTCACCAGAACAGGCAACATGTCAACTGCCTGGATTCTCACAGAGCGCTTACACATTTTTAACCATAAAATGAACTTATCCAGACTCAGTGAACTGTTCATTACTGGATCTGTGCTTACATCCACTTTGCATAACTAAACCTACCAGATATCATGGAGAGAATCGACCTGTTCAAGAAAAATCACCCAATGGTGTTCCACAGGGCTCAGTGCTCAGCCCGCTTTTTCTATCATTATAATGCAGATGATACTCCACTATCATTCTCAACCCACAGGAATAAATTTGCACCTCTGCATGTTTGACAAGTATGTCCTCTTGGATGAACACTTCAGAAATTTACTTTGAAAATCAAGCTGCTGCTTTCACAGGCCAGAACCAACTTGTGTGTGTGTGTGTGTGTGTGTGTGTGTGTGAGAGAGAGAGAGAG
>NW_015656021.1:46793-51595 GCF_001515625.1 Sinocyclocheilus rhinocerous | reverse complement strand
AAAATCTGGAATCTGAGGGTGCAGAAAAATCTAAATACTGAGAAAATCGCTTTTAAAGTTGTCCAAATGAAGTTCTTAGCAATGCATATTACTAATCAAAAATTAAGTTTTGATATATTTACGGTAGGAAATTTACAAAATATCTTCATGGAACATGATCTTTACTTAATATCCTAATGATTTTTGGCATAAAAGAAAAATCAATAATTTTGACCCATACAATGTATTGTTGGCTATTGCTACAAATATACCCCAGAGACTTAAGACTGCTTTTGTGCTGCATGGTCACATATTTCACACATCCTTCAAAGCATCTTCATTTGTATTTAAAAGAAGAAACAAACTCATACAGGTGTGGAGCAGCAAGAGCACAAGGAAATAATGGCAGGATTTTAGTTTTGGGGTGAACTGTGCCTTTAAAACCTGACATTTCGTGAAGTCTGATGCTGAAGGAGTTTGGGGTGGCTCTTGTCCGGTTTCTCTCGAGCTCCCATAATCAAGACATGTGCGAGACGGAACACACGCGAAACACACTGTGTGTGTGTGTGTGTGTGTGTGTGTGTGTGTGTGAGAGAGAGAGAGAGAGAGAGTGTGTGTGTGTGTGTGTGTGTGTGTGTGTGTGTGTTTGTCTTTAGATGCTGCACCTGTGTCTTCAAAGATTCAAATGAAAAACTGTCCGGGGACAAATATAAAACATCAGTGATATGCTGATTTCTTGTGATACTAGACACCTCAACATGAGGGATGGTTTTTTATCAGTCTCTCCTCTCAGCATGAAAGGAAGAAAAACTATGTTGCAAGTGGCAGTGAATGATGAATAAGCTGAATAGACAAATGTTTGAAGCTGTTTTAAGCTCTAATTTGATAAGCAGCAAATATGCAGAAAGTACTGAAAAAGTTTGCCCAGAAACAACACCCTTGAAAATATAAATAAAATTGCATAATTGTCACGTGCAGGGCCGCATTAAGACCTCACTGGGCCCCGGGGCTATGACTTACTGCAGGGCCCCCCATCACAATAATGATATATAGTTTAAAATATGATTTTTATCCAATCAAAATTTTTGATGCATTGCAATTTCGTAATTCTTGTTACCAATTCCAATATCACAAAATAAAAAAATACTAGCCTATGTAAAAACAAACTTACTGAAGACAAGTAAACAGTCATGAATTACAATAGAACAAAGAAATCGACCTACAAACACTGAATAAAAAAATATTAAATAGACTAGACTACAAATAGACTAAATAGTCTTCACTGTATAAAATTCAATATACATTCTTATTTATTTTGTGTCTGTTCCCCGAATAGTGAGGTCAAAATATAAATTTAATGCAGGATCTAGAAAAAATCTGATCGTGATTAAACCAGAAAAATTTAAAATAAATGAACAAAAACCATTTTTAAGGTTTGGGCTCCTAAACATTAGATCACTCGCACCCAAAGCAGTTATTGTAAATGAAATGATCACAGATAATCGTTTTGATGTACTCTGCTTGACTAAAACCTGGCTAAAACCTAATGATTATATTGGTCTAAATGAGTCTACTCCACCAAGCTACTGTTATAAGCATGAGACCCGTCAGACTGGTCGTGGCGGCGGTGTTGCAACAATATATAGTGATATTCTCAATGTTACTCAGAAGACAGGATACAGGTTTAACTCATTCAAAATACTAATGCTTAATGTTACACTATCAGATATGCAAAATAAATCTATCGTATCTCTTGCTCTGGCTACTGTGTATAGACCACCAGGGCCATATACAGATTTCCTAAAAGAATTTGCAGATTTCCTCTCAGACCTATTGGTTACTGTTGATAAAGCGCTAATTGTCGGAGATTTTAACATTCACGTTGATAATACAAATGATGCATTAGGACTTGCGTTTACTGACCTAATAAACTATAGATTTAATTATATCGCATGGAATTGATCTTACTGATATAGATATCGTACCTCAAAGTGATGATGTTACTGACCATTTCCTTGTATCGTGCATGCTGCGTATTACTGATATTAACTACATGGCTCCGCGTTATCGTCAGGTGTGTGTGTGTGTGTGTGTGTGTTTGTCTTTAGATGCTGCACCTGTGTCTTCAAAGATTCAAATGAAAAACTGTCCGGGGACAAATATAAAACATCAGTGATATGCTGATTTCTTGTGATACTAGACACCTCAACATGAGGGATGGTTTTTTATCAGTCTGCATGAAAGGAAGGAAAGGAAGAAAAACTATGTTGCAAGTGGCAGTGAATGATGAATAAGCTGAATAGACAAACTGTTTTAAGTGTTTTAAGCTCTAATTTGATAAGCAGCAAATATGCAGAAAGTACTGAAAAAGTTTGCCCAGAAACAACACCCTTGAAAATATAAATAAAATTGCATAATTGTCACGTGCAGGGCCGCATTAAGACCTCACTGGGCCCCGGGGCTATGACTTACTGCAGGGCCCCCCATCACAATAATGATATATAGTTTAAAATATGATTTTTATCCAATCAAAATTTTTGATGCATTGCAATTTCGTAATTCTTGTTACCAATTCCAATATCACAAAATAAAAAAATACTAGCCTATGTAAAAACAAACTTACTGAAGACAAGTAAACAGTCATGAATTACAATAGAACAAAGAAATCGACCTACAAACACTGAATAAAAAAATATTAAATAGACTAGACTACAAATAGACTAAATAGTCTTCACTGTATAAAATTCAATATACATTCTTATTTATTTTGTGTCTGTTCCCCGAATAGTGAGGTCAAAATATAAATTTAATGCAGGATCTAGAAAAAATCTGATCGTGATTAAACCAGAAAAATTTAAAATAAATGAACAAAAACCATTTTTAAGGTTTGGGCTCCTAAACATTAGATCACTCGCACCCAAAGCAGTTATTGTAAATGAAATAATCACAGATAATCGTTTTGATGTACTCTGCTTGACTAAAACCTGGCTAAAACCTAATGATTATATTGGTCTAAATGAGTCTACTCCACCAAGCTACTGTTATAAGCATGAGCCCCGTCAGACTGGTCGTGGCGGCGGTGTTGCAACAATATATAGTGATATTCTCAATGTTACTCAGAAGACAGGATACAGGTTTAACTCATTCAAAATACTAATGCTTAATGTTACACTATCAGATATGCAAAAGAAATCTATCGTATCTCTTGCTCTGGCTACTGTGTATAGACCACCAGGGCCATATACAGATTTCCTAAAAGAATTTGCACATTTCCTCTCAGACCTATTGGTTACTGATAAAGCGCTAATTGTCGGAGATTTTAACATTCACGTTGATAATACAAATGATGCATTAGGACTTGCGTTTACTGACCTAATAAACTATAGATTTAATTATATCGCATGGAATTGATCTTACTGATATAGATATCGTACCTCAAAGTGATGATGTTACTGACCATTTCCTTGTATCGTGCATGCTGCGTATTACTGATATTAACTACATGGCTCCGCGTTATCGTCAGGGCAGAACTATTGTTCCAGCCACCAAAGACAGATTCACAAATAACCTGCCTGATTTATCTCAACTGCTCTGTGTACCAATAAGTACACATGAACTAGACGAAATGACTAGCAACATGGGCACTATCTTCTCTAATACATTAGAAGCTGTTGCCCCCATCAAATTGAAAAAGGTTAGAGAAAAACGTACTGCGCCATGGTACAACAGTAATACCCATTCTCTCAAGAAAAAAACTCGTAGTCTTGAGCGCAAATGGAGAAAAACTAACTTGGAAGTTTTTAGAATTGCGTGGAAAAACAGTATGTCCAGCTATAGACAGGCTCTAAAAGCTGCCAGGGCCGAGCATATCCACAAACTCATAGAAAATAACCAAAACAATCCAAGGTTTTTATTTAGCACAGTGGCTAGATTAACAAATAACCAGACGCCACCCGATCTAAATATTCCCTCACAGTTTAATAGTAATGACTTTATGAATTTCTTCACTGATAAAATAGATAACATCAGAAATACAATAACAAATGTAGATTCTACAGCGTATAATACTTCAACTTCATTCATCGCACCAAAAGATAAACTGCAGTGCTTTACAACTATAGGACAGGAAGAGCTAAATAAACTTATCACTGCATCTAAACCAACAACATGCCTGTTAGATCCTGTACCCACTAAATTACTGAAAGAGTTGTTACCTGTAGCAGAAGAACCGCTTCTCAATATTATTAACTCGTCGTTGTCTTTAGGTCACGTCCCAAAACCATTCAAGCTGGCGGTTATTAAGCCTCTTATTAAGAAACCACAACTAGATCCTAGTGAACTGGCAAATTACAGACCCATCTCAAATCTTCCTTTTATGTCAAAAATTTTAGAAAAAGTTGTGTCTGCACAATTGCGCTCCTTCCTGCAAAAAAATGATCTCTATGAAGAATTTCAGTCAGGTTTCAGGCCCCACCATAGCACAGAAACTGCACTTGTTAAAATTACAAATGACTTGCTTCTTGCGTCAGACCAAGGCTGTATCTCATTGCTAGTTTTACTTGATCTTAGTGCTGCGTTCGACACTATAGATCATGACATACTCATAGATCGATTACAAAACTATACAGGTATTCAAGGGCAGGCTTTAAGATGGTTTAGATCCTACCTGTCCGATCGCTACCACCTTGTTCATTTAAATGACGCTGCTCCCATTAAGCGCTGTTTGAATTGATTGAATTGATTCAGCATTTCGACACCTCCGTAAGGATGCATTTAACTCGACAAAGTGGTCTAGTATTGATCTTATTGATCTCGTGAATTAG
>NW_015656021.1:43426-46487 GCF_001515625.1 Sinocyclocheilus rhinocerous | reverse complement strand
ACTCTTTATCACAACCCTGCTAAAAGTGCCAGTACGTGCGCTCATTGGCGCCCCTTCAGCTGGTGGCGCCCTAGACGACCGCCTAGCTCGCCTATGCCTAGAAACGGCCCTGTGTGTGTGTGTGTGTGTGTGTGTGTGTGCGTGTGTGTGTGTGTGTCCCCTCAGGACAGAATTACAGGGTGTTACATATCTTTTTTTCTTTCTGCTGCGTTTAGAGGTAAAGACAGAGAGAGTTGTGGATGTGGACGGCTGTCAGGTTTGTGTTTGTGAGTCTCACTGTAACATGAGTCTGATTCAGTCAGGAAATATCAGATGTCTGAATGTGAAAGAGTCACATCAGTGTTATTGGAGCTGTATAACATTCTTACAAACACTTTGACTCAGGTCACAGCAGGGTCAGCGAGGGGCCAAAGGTCATGAGATAATGACAGAGTACAAACTCACTGCTGAGAAAAACAAACGAGGAAAAGACAAAAGTGACAAAGAGGAGATTACAGCTCTTCTGAAGTGTCCTGCTTTGCTGGATCTGCTGCTGTTAATGTCTTGTATTGTTCACGTCTTACGCTCCATTCGGAGCAGATTCCTGCCGCTGCGGCTTTTGTTTCCTTTAATCATCAGGATTAAGCGGATCTGGTGAACGTGTGTTCGGCTTTAACGTGCCTGCGAGAACATAAACACTCAACAGTGTGACATGAAGTTACCAGCCCCACTTTCTGTTTGAAACATAGAGATTAATCACAGTCACTCACGGGCCGCATGAATCACAGTTTACTATGATTGTTAAAAATAAAATAAAGAGAAACATTATTTTTTTACACTGAAGTCTGTGGAAAAACTATGTGTGGAAAGCCAGTGGACAGTATGCTAGTGGTTTCTAGAGTGTTAATCTTTAGATGCTAAAGCGTTCAGAGTGCTTTTAGCATGTTGCTATTTTGCTCTGTGATGTTTAATACTTTGAATATTTCATGTAGTTGAATTTAGGGTTAGTTTAAATGAATCTGCGTCACCTCAACTCTCCTTTACTGGTGTCAAAAGACTGTTTCATGACCGAATAACAGATCTCTCGGTAATGAGGTCAGTGTTTTTCACGCTGTGCTTTCAGCTCTTCATCTGAGGGACTCCACACTGCTGATCTCTGAGGAGAAAGAGACAAGAATGATGTGTAAGAGCAGAAATTATATACTCGTTAAACGTTAACCTCCTATCAAACAACAACACCTTCTGTTGTTACTCTTCTTCTTACCTTATTCACTTTACCGGATGAGGTAATCATTTTTACAAGTCATTCTTTATAAAGATCACACTTAATATCTACAAAAACGTAGCATTATTTCTCAGGCCTGGTTGTCAGGCTCACTGTAACTTCAGTGACCACAGAGTTTGTTTAATATTGTTAATAAAAAGGCCCTTATGTTGCTCTGATTCAAATCACAACCTGTTTTCTATAACTTTGAGAAGAACAAAACGGGGAGCACAAAGACTTCAAAGCTCGCTTTTCTAAAACTCCAAAGAGTCAAGGATCCTAAAAACCCTGACAATAAAGCTGTGATGAGGTAAAGTCATGTGATTTACACTGCAACTTACCCTGATCTCACTGGATAACGCCGTTTGAGTCACGTCTTTATCTCTCCGCAGGAGGCACAGTAAAACAATAATGCGTCATTTAAATGTGGAAGTGTGGATTTACCGTGTAATCAGCTTCTTAAGTAACCATGTAACCAAGAATTACCATGTAATTCACATTTCTCAAGAGGGGCTTTAGATGAGCTCTATAAGAGGCTTTTCACAGTTTATCCCCAAATCTCTTACATCAGTCTACAGCTGTGCTAAACCTCCCCAAAGATCATCTACAATATATATATATATATATATTATTTTTTTCCTTAAAACATAGATGCTCACATCTCTCCTGTGCATGCCTTCTTCAACGCTTGATATCTAACTTGTCAGACGTGATGAATTTGAGTTTGGCTCTTTTGAATTAATAACTAAGTCCACAAGTGTAAACCCAAGTAGCTAAAACCTGAAACAAATTCACAGATTCTCTAAACTGTAGTTGATTTATTTTTATTTCGATATATTTGTGGGCTTGTTTGCCTTTATCTGAGAGAACAGTTAGGGAGAGACATGAAGCGTTCGAGGAGGGATCACGAGACTCAAACTCAGTCTCCTTTACTTTGATGATTTCACAGTCAGTGTGGATTTGTGGGAATGATGTCTTTATCTGTGACTGAAAACAAGACACACTGACAGCTTATGAATGTGCTCTGTTCTTCTTCTAGAGCGGGAAGAGTAAATTTGTTCAAGATTGAATTTATTTGCAGACATTGCATGGATATTTGCACAGTTTTAAATGTTAAATTATGAATAGTGTCCTGTTCATATCTGCTGTTTGATCACAGTATATATTTGTGAATGTGTTGTGTTTGAGTTTCCCTCTCTGACAAACGTAGATTTCCTTCTGTTATATCGTAACAGATCAAACTCAACTAACCCATCATTAGATCCAGGACTGGAGCTCTGGGCTCGTATCGTTAGTAATCTGTTGGCAGAAGCAGCGTCTGACGCGCCTGCAGTATCTCTGCATCTCCTCTCAACATCTCTTTACCTTTCAAGATAAAGCAGCTGTTTACAGTGTGACTGGAACACCGTTCACACCGCGACGCTGCAGGTTCAAGCCCACATATTCAGATCAGATCTAATCGCATTCTCAAAGAAAAAATTAAATCTCAAAATTTGGCTGCAGTAAAGCTAAACCTTTCTGTCAAAACCAAGAGAATTAATATAGTTGCATCATTGGCATCACATTAAAAGTGTTGAAAACTTTATATATTATATACTTTTATGGTGCTTTGTCTGTTCAAAGCAGCTTTTACAGCATAAAAGACATGAAAACTTTCTTAGCCCATTAGATAGATAGATAGATAGATAGATAGATAGATGGATAGATAGATATCACAGTGTGTGTGTGCGTGCGTGTGTGTGTGTGTATGTGTGAGTGTGTGCGTGCGTGCATGTGTGTATGAGTGAGTGTGTGTGTATGAGTGAGTGAGTGTGTGTG
>NW_015656021.1:27609-43296 GCF_001515625.1 Sinocyclocheilus rhinocerous | reverse complement strand
GTGTGTGTGTGTGTGTGTATGAGTGTGTGTGTGTGTGTATGAGTGTGTGTGTATGAGTGTGTGTGTATGAGTGTGTGTGTGTGTGTGTTTGACAGATACAACCTCAGTCAAGCATGTCATTCTCTCACCCAGCAGTGAAACGCTCAGTCTAACACTAAAATAAACTAAAACTCATCTGGGTGTCTAAATGTCATCGATCCAAAATAAAATACATAAACCAACCCCAAACCGAGCAGACAGACAGAAAAGGACAGACAGATGCGTTCAGCAAGTAGTTATTTAGTCGGGTGAATCTCATGAAGAGATGTGTGATACACTCAAAAAAATGAAACCTTGACTTTAATTAATTTTTTCTTGTCAACAGGTTCCACAAAATTTAATTATGAAAGTTGAAAACAAATATTTCAAGGTTATCTAACTTAATGGGGTTGTTTTAGGGAGAAATAATATTTTTGACTCAAGCCAACTATTATCCACTTATGTGTGTGTGTGTGTGTGTGTGTGAGTGGAGCCGCGCCTGAGCCCTGCCCCCATCTCCGCCACAGAGAGCAGAGGAGATGACAGAGGCAGCACAATGGCATTCATTATGTAAAAATTAGAATAATCTATTTATGATTATAGAAAATTATCAGTGGCAATATCGCAGCAATAAAAATTATCGCGCTCATTTACATGCGGTGATACAGGTGATACCGTGCGATAAGTCAATATATTGACCATCGCGACTGGCCTACTCTCAAGTAGAGAAAAAGAGTGAAAAGGGAAGCTTTTTGGGAAACTGCCGTGTGAATGATCAGTGTGTTGGTGGTACTATGCAATATGTAAGAATTTTTTACTTAACATAAATGGTTTGTGTTTAGACAACGCGTTAGGATTTTGTACAGCTAAATTGAGACATAATTACGTGGACCTTCATAGAAAAAAACATTTAAAGTCAACAAAGACAATTATTATAAGTAAACTGAATATAAATATATTATGTAAAGTGCACAACCTTCCTTGTTCATTTTTTTGAGTGTACTGTGTTTCATCCCAAAATCAAAAGAAAATATAAAAGAAAAATAAATGATAATTTACATATGCTTTGTCACTATAAAAACATTTTTATTGCAGCATTTTAATTGACAAATAAAAATGTTACAATAAACCTCCATTCTCACTACTGTAATGCAAAATATTCATAAATTCTCCTTTAGATTGTTTTGTGTTTGTGTAATACAGAAATGAAAATGATTTTGATTTCAATAGATCAGCATAAATTACAGTAGGTACAGATACAGTAGAAAACAATGATCACCACACTGGATCCTGAGAACTGAACTCAAATGTCCTCTGTAACTGAATTAATGTTCTCACAGGCAGCTCACGGTTCATGTATGCAGGTTCAGTTCCTTTGTGTGGATCGAACACACAGCCCTTCAATTAGCCAAGACCACAATCCACTGCAGCATTAAACACCACGAGCCTCTCAAAGCAAACGCTGTTTCAGACCAGCACACTGAACATCATCACATACACCAACAAATAATAAGTGCGTGTACCGCAATGAACCAGTAGATGGCAGCATTTGATCAAAATAAAAACTAAACTAAAACTAACAACAATATTAGAAACTAATAAAAACTAAACTGAATTGTATAGCAAATTTGAAAACGATATTAAAATAAAACTAATTTAAAAATGCAAAACTACAATAACCTTGCTACCCCTCTCTGGCTGCCAAAGTTGCAGAGTTTTTACACACATTATGTATTTCTGTACTATCTCATCCTATAGCATCTCCCATCTCCGGTACTTTCTTCTGTATTCTCCCTTCAGAAGAGCAGTCACATCGGCCTACACAGCCTTCAGAATGCACCCAGCTCACATATGAGGCAAAAACACCTTTCACAAATGTACAGAATATCTTCTTCAAATGTGTTATATAGAATAAATAAAATATCACATCACCTAACCCAAAAACTGTCATATCTGCCAATCATGATAGCATGAACGTTTTATTTCCAGAGGACACACAATTAGGCACAGACTAGCACAAATATAATAAGGTTTTTAAGGCTGAAAGTGGAAAAGCATGTAACCACAACATTTGCCAGAACTCAAGTTTATATCCAGCAGCCTGCAGAAACACTGCTTATTAGTACATCTGAGGGGGACACAGTTTCTCTAACTATATTTAAACATTAAACGAGTCTCTCAGCCTGTTTTCAAACACGTCTCACAATGTGTTTTTAATGATTTAAGCAGGTTAATGAAAGCTCAATAAAACATCAAAAACATTATTGTACATATAAGAAACAACATATAGAAATTACACTAAAATGGCACCAAAAACATTTTATTTAATTCATTATAAAAACACATATTTTGTTCCTTAAGAATAATAATAATGATAAAAAAGAGAATATACAATGTGATATCTAAAAATGTGTAAATATTGAAATGTTTTTGGCAAGGCATCATGCATCAACCCCGTTAGAACTTACAGTAATTATTGATTGAACCAATAAGAATAACATTATACGTTTATATAACCGAGTGTTTATACTACCGTATTGTGGCCATTCCCGCTGCTGTTTAATGCACAAAGGTGTCGGTGTGTTACCTGAGCGTGCAGCGAGGAGCTGTAGGCGTACGCCGGCGGAGGCAGCTCAGCGGGGTACAGCGGGTATGAAGCCCACACCTCAGGACTGCTGGCGTACAGCGCAGGAACGCTCAACTCATCTGCACAAACAGCAGGAGACCGTGAGTTTGCTGTGTGCTGCATTGTGCCTTAAACTTCCCGAGCTTCAGCTTGAGGACAGTCCTTATGTCCACACACACGTCTCCGTTCAGTCCCATCTTTGTGTCCATGTGGACAACAGTGCAGTGATTTGAGCCTCAGAAACTAAAGGCCCGCTAGGTGGAGCGCATGTGTCCACACTCACAGTCAATGGAGAATCTGAGAAGCTCGATCTGTGCTCACGACAGAGCGACACACTGACAATGAATACAGGCTTCAGGAGAGCTGAACTGAGTTCTAAGCAGGCATTTTGGATTCATTTGGATTCGTCTGAGAGCCGTTCACACAAATTATTTAATATGTGTAGGTCCTAAACCAAAATAAAATAAAGAGTGATGACACAAATGTGTGTCACAGGTGATTATATGTGTTGGTATTAAATTATTAATATAGATTTGGTCATGCTACTATTGCTTGGTGAAGTTCCTGGTTCATCCTGACAGAGAAGCAAATGTATTGGAAATCAGTAGACAGATCTCAGATCTGCAGGATGTTTTGTGGTTCCAGGCTCTTTGGGAGTTTGGGTAAGTCTGCAGTCAGAATAGATCAGGTTTAGATCTAGTTGTAGTGTGATTTACTCACAGGGCTCTCGACTGACACGGAGAGGTGCAGGACTCTGTCTGGATGCCGAAGGGTTTAGCATTCATACTAGTTTGTTCTTGGCCATCTTGGTGTTGGCTTTGGCAAACTCCAGCCGTAAAGTCTGGGGAATATCCGGGTCAAAGCGAATGCCCTGACAAAGAGGAACAAACATCATTATAGCACACGTGCTAGATCCATCTCATCCTCACATCACACTCTTATGATATGAGCTTGACATGATGTGTGCTTTTTCATCTTATTCGTGATCTCTACAGCAGTGGTTCTCAGATGGATCTCAGGTCTGTTCTGATGGGTCACTGATATCAGGGAAAACAATGCTAAACGCAAATAATAAAGTGCAACTAATCACAAAAATATTGTACACAGTTGTCTTACTGTGGCATTAACCCCCAGCGCAATGAAAAGCTTTGAGAGGCTGGTGCTGCAACAGAAAGAGCATCATTCCAGACACCACAGATCCACCGCAGTCTGTCTCCCGACACAGTAGATGCAGTATTACACTGTCTAACACTCGATGGCTGCTCTGTTAATTCCTCGTCATCTGTTAGGAACCTAGGTGTGCTATTTGATAGCAATCTTTCCTTTGAAAGCCACGTTTCTAGCATTTGTAAAACTGCATTTTTCCATCTCAAAAATATATCTAAATTACGACCTATTCTCTCAATGTCAAATGCAGAAATGTTAATCCATGCGTTTATGACCTCAAGGTTAGATTATTGTAATGCTTTATTGGGTGGTTGTTCTGCACGCTTAATAAACAAACTCCAGCTGGTCCAAAATGCAGCCGCTAGAGTTCTTACTAGAACCAGGAAGTATGACCATATTAGCCCGGTTCTGTCAACACTGCACTGGCTACCTATTAAACATCGTATAGATTTTAAAATCTTGCTAATTACTTATAAAGCCCTGAATGGTTTAGCACCTCAGTATTTGAATGAGCTCTTATTGCATTATAGTCCTCCACGTCCGCTGCGTTCTCAAAACTTTATGTTTTATGTAAAAAGGCAATTTGATAATGCCTAGAATACTAAAATCAACTGCGGGCGGCAGATCCTTTTCCTATTTAGCGCCCAAACTCTGGAATAACCTACCTAACATTGTTCGGGAGGCAGACACACTCTGTCAGTTTAAATTTAGATTAAAGACCCATCTCTTTAACCTGGCTTACACATAACACACTAACACATTTCTAATATTCAAATCCGTTAAAGGATTTTTAGGCTGCATTAATTAGGTCAACCGGAACCAGGAAGACTTCTCATAACACCCGATGTACTTGCTACATCGCTAGAAGAATGGCATCTACGCTAATATTAGTCTGTTTCATACGGATCCTCTACAGCTCTGTAGACCAGCCCACTAATCAGTACTGTATAAAGCGCTATATAAATAAAGGTGACTTGACTCTTACACATGCGTGGTACCGCTCTGGCCCACCTGGACAATAAAAACTGCTACGTGTGGCTACCATTTGTGGATTATATCTCTGCATTTAATACTGTCTTTCCAGCCAAGCTGATCTACATGCTGCTAGATCTGAGTGCCACAACTGGATCCTGGATCTCCTCACCAACAGACCCCCAGCGGTTCGGATTAGCAGTGAAACCTTTGACCCTCAACACGGCATGCTTTCTGAGCCCTTATTTACACGTGATCGTGTACAGCTCCAACACTGTGCTCAGGTGCTGACAGGCTGATCTCCAGAGATGATGAGATGGGGCTTCTAATGCCAGTAAAACTAAGCAGCCGGTGATCACACACACATTTTATATCGGAGAGGACAATGTAGAGAGATGGGATGAATTAAATAATGTTAAAAAAATCAAGTATACTGCATTTTCAAATGACAAAGAAAGTCTGCTTGTGGAGATTTGTGTTTTTGAAACTTGGACGACTGGAGGCGCATGCAGACAATCATCTGCGTTATGATGGTCACTTGACATGTTGTGCTTGCTCAATAAGAAACTACTGCAATATATATCAGTCAACCTCTAATGCAATCCAGAAACATTGAAGAAAAGAGATGAACTATATTAAAAAATACGTCTGCTCTCTGTGTGACATGAGGTGAATAGTTCATCTGTGAGTCAAAATACACTTCACCTCAAATTTAGATGAAATTCACACATCGATATCTGCAATCAAAAACTAACCCGTTTGTGTACAGTTCAATACAAGACAACCTAAAACAAATGCAAAACAAAGCCATTTTAATTAGTACTGTCTTTCATTAATTGTGTTTGTGTGCATCTAATTTTAAGATTTATTAACCGCAGAGCTCAAATCCTCTCAAGGTCAGTCTCTCCTGTTCACACTGAGATTAAACCAAATCCTGGATCAATGAAAACCAGAGGAAGATGAAGCTCTTTAATCTATGGATTGTCTCGATTTCTGGACAGATTCACGCTTGAGTTCCCACAACTGCTCTAAATCTGCACTGTTCTGCTGTTTCATACAGAAACGTGATTGTGTGTGTGAAGACCGCCGCGTTTATGTGTGTGTAAAAGTGTGTTCTGTCAGAATCACCACACGAGAAGCCTCTGGTCTTATAGTTATATCGAGATGAAGCGTTAAACTTACGTTCAGGGCGTTCTTAGCAGCCTCCGCTTCTGAGCGACTGTAAAAACTCACAAACCCCAGCGGCTGCAGAAACACAGAAATCAAGGGAAGAAGAAGAAGCTCTTCAAACTGCTCAGAACAGCAGATTCATGACATGCCTAACTATTGGGAAACAGAGACGACTGAAATGACATTCAAAGCACATTTTACTTACTGTAATGTGAAACAGGACATCATGGTGAAATGATGTGACGGTCTAAAGTGTGCTTTTCAGATCTGAATGTGGTTTTGCAGTCGACTTTGGAGGAATTAAAATTGATGTTGAAGGAGTTTAGTTTTTAACCATATTTTAACATAATTAAGTCTGAATAAACCAACTGTTTGAGTGTCAGACTGAGAATGAGCGCTAATGAGTAACAGAGACACAAATGCACTGTTATCTGCACTGCAGGAGTGAAGCTGAGGAGCGATCGGGCCCCTTACACTAACACTACGCTCAGGGCCGCAGCTGGGGAGTGTGGGGCCCCTGTTTGAAATGCTTTCATTTGTATGTTCGTTCCATTTATTTATTTGTGCTATTTACACAATGTTTAAGTTTGTTCAAGTTTGCAGGTGTCCCGGTACAGAAACAGATTAATCAAATGTAAAATAGCACTGCATAGTCTTCACTGTAAAAATTACATATACAGTCAAAACAACATTTATTCAGACACCTTCAACATTTCTCACATTATCACAGTTTATTTGCTATAGTTTAGAAAATGGTAATAAAATATGAGAAGAACTCAGAGTTAAACTGTGTCAGAACAAATTAATCTTGATAATGTCAGATAACTTTAATGGATTACAATCAACCAAAAATTCAGACAACTGTTAGTATGACAATATTTACACAACTATCAATGCTTTGTTGAACAATTACCAAGCAATGCTTAACTTTGTTCAGTCTGTGGTGTAAAAAGTTCACATTAGCAATTGAAGAAAAACACTTAAGCAAAACACGCTCAGCTCAAAGTGTCTGAATAATGTTTGGTCCCAATTTATTTATTTTTATCAGTTTTACTGGTAATCCACTGTATGAAGAATGTTTGGATATAGTATGTCACAGTTCACTTTATTTTGCTCTCCTCACTGACATAAATGAACTATAGGCCTAGTGTCCTGCACCCACTAGTAAAAACATATCAAAAATTATATCTGGTGTCTGAATAATTGTTGGTTTGACTGTGGATTAATTCTTGTTAAAACTACAAAGTAATTCAGTCTTCAGTGATTTTCTTTCTTTCATTTTCTTGGATTAACATTACAGCAGCTAGTAAATTAGGCGCAGTCACTTTAAGAGACTTATTTATTTCGATTTATTTCTCCACTGTTTACTTTCACTTAAGACATAACCGACAGTTTTTTCGAGGATACTCTCCAAGACGGGTATTTTGACATAATTTTGTAAGTATTTGTCGGTACAAGAGCGAGAAGAGGCACATTCGGTGTGCAAGCGCTTTGAGACGCGTCTCTCTGCGTGCGCCCTGTGGGAGCTGTATTGGGCTCTTTCACATCTTTTTCTGTTTGCATGTTTAAACTGTGATTTGTATTTGTTCGTTCAGGTGCAGGAGGACACGAAGGAGAACTCGGTTCGGTGTTCCTGTAGTGAGACGCGGCTCTCTGCGTGCGCACCGAACACAGCGCGAGCACTCCGTTGAGTTTGAATGCTTTAAACTCTTTTGAGTGTTTAAATTGGCAAGGCTTAAAAACACGTGCAAATGATAAGCTTTAGTGACGATGTGCAGCAGTGGCCCGTCAACTGTCCTGAGCGTCTTTTCAGGCTCGCCGAGTAACTAGCTAAACTCGATCTAAAACTATTTTAAACAGATTTTAAACTCACAGATTTTAGACTCCACATTAAATAGTTATATTTTTCATTTGTTTTGCCTACAAAACCACCACTGGTTCTGCACCCATTTACCTAAATTCATTACTTCAGAGTTATGTGCCTCTAGAAGCTTGCGTTCTGCAAGTGAACGGCGTATTATTGTGCCATCTCAAAGAGGCACAAAATCACTTTCACAGACTTTTTCATTAACTGTTCCCTCCTGGTGGAATGACCTGCCCAAATCAATCCGAGCAGCTGAGTCCTTAACCATCTTCAAGAAACGACTAAAAACACATCTGTTCCACCTTTATTTGACCCTCTAACTCTAACACTTTCTATTCTATTTTAATTCTACTTTATCTATATTTATCTTTTTAAATTTTTTATTCTTTATTTAAAAAAAAACAAAAAACAAACACTAGCTTTCTATTTTTTTCTATTCTATCTACTTGTTCTTCTTTGTTTGTGTGTGTGTGTATAATATATATATATATATATATACACCTTGCTACGTGTACTGCGTTAGGCTAACCGAGACTTGTCATTTGCACTTATATATTGTTGCTGTTTTGTTAGTTTTGACTGCTTTTATTGTCATTTGTAAGTCGCTTTGGATAAAAGCGTCTGCTAAATGACTAAATGTAAATGTAAAATCTTGATGTTGACAAATAAAAGGGTCCTGGACCCATTTTTCATCCATTCTGGAGAACAATGAACAAAAGCATCACCTGCAACACACATTCATCACACAAACATCATTAGCGAATCATTAACACACACACACACACACACATATAGACTACTCACAGACAGATCTAGTTAGTTTATATATATATGAGTTAAGTTACTTGAGAAAGTCAACAGACTTCACCGTACGTCACACACTTGACTGGGACTAAAATCTGGGCAAAAGTTGTGTCGTGTATTCATTCCTGTCTTTAATGTGTTATATATTTTCTAACTGATCACACTTACGGTTTTCTGAAAACATAAATCACATTTCTCACTGCAGCGACAGACGTGTTCGTCAGGTTCACTCAGATCATTATGTCGAATGACGTTTTGTAATTTGCATCTACTCAGAATGCATCCATCTTGCAACCTCATAGCAACCATCCAGAATACCCTAGCAACCACCTAGTGCACATTAGCAACCACATAGCAACAACCTGACAACCACTCAGAATAACCTAGCAACCACCTAGTACACATTAGCAACCACATAGCGACAAGCTGACAACCACTCAGAATACCCTAGCAACCACATAGCAACAACCTGACAACCACTCAGAATACCCTAGCAACCACATAGCAACAACCTGACAACCACTCAGAATACCCTAGCAACCACATAGCAACAACCTGACAACCACTCAGAATACCCTAGCAACCACATAGCAACAACCTGACAACCACTCAGAATAGCCTAGCAACCACATAGCAACAACCTGACAACCACTCAGAATATCCTAATAGCAACAACCTGACAACCACTCAGAACACCCTAGCAACCACATAGCAACAACCTGACAACCACTCAGAATACCCTAATAGCATCAACCTGACAACCACTCAGAACACCCTAGCAACCACATAGCAACATCCTGACAACCACTCAGAATACCCTAGCAACCACATAGCAACATCCTGACAACCACTCAGAATACCCTAGTAACCACATAGCAACAACCTGACAACCACTCAGAATACCCTAGTAACCACATAGCAACATCCTGACAACCACTCAGAACACCCTAGTAACCACATAGCAACATCCTGACAACCACTCAGAATACCCTAGCAACCACATAGCAACAACCTGACAACCACTCAGAATACCCTAGCAACCACATAACAACAACCTGACAACCACTCAGAATACCCTAGCAACCACATAACAATAACCACCTGAAAACCACTCATAATACCCTAATAGCAACAACCTGACAACCACTCAGAATACCCTAGCAACCACATAGCAACATGTCAAACTCTTAGCAACCATGCAGAACACCTTCTTCTGTCTGATAGACTGCATGGCTTTCTCAAACCAACATCAAAGTTAGTCTGGACGACCTTCTTTATCTAGTTAACATCGCTGTGGCTGTGCTTCTAATATAACAGCGGAGTTCGTCACAGTTTAGGATGATTTTATGACCACTTTAGAAATCCCTGGAACAGTAAAAAGGGTCCAGTGAGAATATTAATAAGTCATGTAGGTATAATATGCATTACATACTTGTGATTCATTTACATGGAGGAATCATTGATATGTCTCACCTGCTTACAGGTACATTTGAATAAGGAGCCTTCATAACCCTAATGAAGAGAATCAAAAATGAAACGCAGTTCATGTTGACAGTAATTTAATTTCAGTAATGTAAGGAAAACACATTTAAATGTCTGTCTCTCACGGATTCAGATCCAACACACATGAGCTTCTCCACGCACCTGAAAAGGCCTGAATACCAGGTAAAGCTCTCTGGGTTTGAGTCCTGCCCTGCAGAAAAACCAGAAACAGGTGCAGCTGATGCCGAAACATCTCTGAACGAGCTTATTCTACATCACCAGCACACAACGCTTCAGAGTTTTCACTTTCTGCAGATTAGTGTCCCTCGTGTCAGAATGCAGAAACTCATCTGATCTGATCACTCACACACAGTACTGAAGCGTGTCGTTAAAATCAGCATCCATTAATTAGCTACCAACATGGAGTTGATGATTTTCATTAGTCTTAAGTAAATAGTAACTCACCTCTTCCTCCGAGCTGCTGGTATTGTTCATTCTGGGGCAGAAATATGAAATTAAACTCCTGCGCTCGAGCACGTCTCTGTTCTTGATTTACAGGAAAACTCATTTTCATTTTCATTGAAACGTTTGACATTAAAAACTAACACTTTATTCTGATATTCCACTTTAGCCATTCAACTACCTATAAATAACTTTACAACTAGGTGTCAACTAGTCGTGCAAATGCTCGGAGAGTTAGCTGGCATGTAGTTAGTAGAAGGTCTAAAGTGGAACATCGAAATAAAGTGCAACCCATTAAAATGTTAAACTCTTTTCATCTCGTCTAACAAATGGTGAGTGATACATTTATAAAATGCTGCTTGTGATGTGAATTAGAAGTTTCCCACAAACATTTAAAATATTTCTCTAACAGGAAAAAAAACACCCATAATGTTTAAAGTGTACAGAAATCATGCAGAGTAAGTGTCGATTCACATCAGAAGTTCAATTCAAAGCACGATGCACAGGCCATCTGTCTCAAGTTTAACCTGCCCTTTATTGCCCACAGACTCGCTGTTTGCTATTTATACACACTGTCATATTCAATCAAATGAGAACCTGTTTTCTATATAATCAGCGATCATCAGAACTATAATGTTCAAAACAACAACCTTTAAACTGCTGAATAAATATGTGCCACAATAATAACATTTCATTAACTCGCTTCTTTGGCGCCACCATGTGGAGAAGAAATGAAAGAACACAAGAAACAGAGAGTGAGACACCAGCTACATGTGAAAGAGGATTTAATGTGTCATCAATAACTTACAGCACAACCTACAACACAATAATACAGAAGCATCGCATGCAGCGACCGAAGGAAACAGATCTGTGCTCATGATCTCGTTACATCGGAGATCCTCGGCTGCGCTGCTTTCAGCTTCTCGCCGGAGTGGAGCTTGCTTTCACGGTCTTCTTCAGATGATGGTAATTGGGCAGGATCTTCATCAGGAAGTCCAGCTGCAGCGTTTGAGGCTAGAGAGGACAGAGACGGTCAGAATAGCAGCAGGTTTCTCAGGTGTATCAGAAACACACGGTGTGTGTGTGTGTGTGTGTGTGTGTGTGTTACCTGCGGTCTCTCGGTCTGCACGCGTCTCAAACACTCGGAGCCATAGATCACAGTGTTTTCTGGAATCACTTCACAGGTGTTCACCGCACAACACGCTCCCACAATGCACCCGCTGGTCAAAATCACGTTCCTCCCGACCTCAGCTGAACACACACACATCACACACATCAGCGGCGCTTTACCTGCGCTACTCCATCCTTTCAGACGCCGCGCTCTCACCTTTGGATTCAATCACGTTGTTGTCCCCGATTTTCAAGGCCTGAGACACTGAAAACAAATTCAAGTTACATTAGTTGAGAGAAGCTTCATGTTGAGCCGAAGGTCTGCTGAAATGAAGACGTACCGCAGCCGACTTCAAAGACGTTATTGATCCCGATGCTCATGGTTTTAGGTTCGACATCCTCGGCGTCTGGAAGCATGTTTTCAGGATAGCTGCACACAAACGCCACGAGATTTCACACGCATGATGTTTCTGTCATTATATATTCACCCTCACGCCGTCCCAAACCCATAACTTATATGAGAATAAAATCTGCTCATAATAATAAATTAAAGGGGTCATGAACTAAGAAATCAAATTTCCCTTGATCTTTTGACATTTAACTGGTCAAGGTATTATAAAAACATCCTGCAAGTTTCAAAACTCAAAACTTTCTCGTTAGTCTAAAAACAGCTTTAATTGAAACCAAGCTCAGAAAACGGCTTATTTTGGAATGTGCACTTTATGATGTAATAGTGTGACTAAACGCCACCTCTTTAGCCCCGCCCACTGATTCCACATTAGCCCCACCCACCGATACGCACCTGTAGTAGAGGAGAGATGCAAACACAGGATTACTCCAGCAACAGAACCATTACAAGATCACAAAACACTGTAGTGTAAGCTCTGAAAAATAGGGCCCTATCAAGCACCCGGCGCAAGTGTTTTTTCTAGTTTCAGCCCGACGCAGTAATCATGTTCACGTCCTGCGCCACGTTGTTTAAACAGCAAATGCATTTGTGCTGATTTGTGCGCTCATGGGCGTGCTGCTCTGAAAACCAGGTGTGCTATTTTGAGGCAACTGAAACCTGGTCTAAAGTCAATGGTGCAATATTTTCTTTGTTAATTAAAGAGCGCGTTAGTAATATGAGCCTACACTCTGCTTATCACACACACAAACATGCCAGATACTAAAAATGAAAGAGATTATTATTGTGCCCCGTAGATGGAAGCTTTCCTCTCTGGAGAAGCGTTCAGTCTAATTCTGCCGTGTAAACAGCGAATCCGCCAAGGACAAGCACAACTGGCCTTTAAAGGGGATGGGAGATGAGACTCTGATTGGTTTACTGCACGTTACTTGTAGACCATGTGTTTTTCCCGTCGCTAAACTAGCAAAAGTGGATTCGGACACTAAGTGCAGCTGCGCCGTGCGCTTTAGACCCTGTGCTTAGATCATTAAAATACGGCCCTTACTCTCTGAATTTCCTTCCTTGTGATCCGAACACATCTAGATCGGACGCGATCTGTTGCGTCATGTTACGAATCAGTTTCTCTTTCAGGTCAGAAGCGGCGCGAATGCTTGTGTGTCAGAAATAGAGCGGAGCGTCAGTTTACTGTCAGGGGTTTGTCGTGTCAATCCGTGCCAGAATCGCAGATTATAATGGGTTCTGTCGTCCAGAGTTCGGTGTAAACACGGGGGAAATGAGCAAGAGCTCCAGATCGCACCAGTCAAACACTGCTTGTTTGTTTGCTTTACTTTGCTACGGATTAATTTTTGAACAAGACAGTGTTATGATCTTCTCGGAGAGACTGAGAGTAAAGGCTGATGCAGCTCTGAGTGACTAGAGCGGATCAACAGTAATGTCATAATGGACACCTGCTTTCACCACTATTGCATTGTGTTCCAGACCGTTTGATATAAACTCAGTATTTACACACATGTTGTTTTCAGAGTACGCCACAGCAGCGTCTGTCTGTTATTTTAATAAGAGAAACTGTCAGCCAATCACAGCAGTGAATCTTAAATGAGCCCCGCCTATAAAACAGAGCGTTCTGCAGAGGCTCAAAATCAGGAGAGAAAACAGCCGATTACTGCTCAGTTATGTGTTGACGTAAAACCACACTGACATTATAAGTGAATCTCAGAGAACATTATTAAATAAAAAATGCAGTTCATGACCCCTTTAAATCTGCTCATTATATGAAGTGATTGTGTCTGTTAAGAAGACTTATTAAATCATCCCATTTTACTTTAATGAAGTCTTTATGAACTTATTTGAAGCGGTGAATGGACTTTCAAAGGAGAGAACAGAAATCTCAGGATTCATTCAAAGCATCTTCATTTGTGTTTGCAAGACGAACGAAAGTCTTAATGAGTTTGTAACGATGTGAGAATCTTCATGACCTGTTGATGATCAGGGCCTGCTCCTCGATCAGGTTTCCGTCTCCGATCACGATGGGTCCGGCCTCTGCGATGATCCGCGCCTTCGGGTGAACCACGGTCCTCGCTCCTGAAACCAGACCAGAACCGTTCTTTCAGACAGCAGATCATGATTATTAGTTCTTCAGTCACAGCAGCTTGTGTCTAATCGTTTAGATCAAACGATTTCTACATAAACATATTAACACAAATGTTCATAATTTCATTGTCCTGCACTAGCAGATCCGGTGATGTCATGTCCCCGTTACTATAGCAACACTGGACCGGCCAATCAGAGGACAGGAACACAACTGTCTGTTTTTATAATCCATAATAAAAGATATGTGTTTCATTACTCTATAAACAAAAAAAGCATTATTTCCCGAGACGGAAAGCTTGAAGTGCTTTATTTTGAGTGAAATGAAGGGATGTACCGATGGTCACGTCTCCTCTGATGTCGCTCTCCACACACACGACAGCCCCCGCCACGATCTTCACACTGAAACACACACAGCATCAGCTCCACGGAGAAAACACGTCTTCACACTGAAACACACACAACATCAGCTCCACGGAGAAAACACGTCTTCACACTGAAACACACACAACATCATCGAATATCTCTGATCATGTACAGACTGCTGGAGAAAGTGTTGCAGCACAGAGACGGTGTTCTGACGATTTGTGCTACCTATTAGATTTTGCTTCCAGCATGATATTAATAAGGTGTGAGGCTTTATTAACATGTACACCTACACCAACCCTAAACCTACCCTTACAGTCGGATAAATACAGTGTTGGTAGCATAATCTGATAGGTAGCATTACATGTGATCATCACGCCAGAGGCTTCGCTCTTTGTAATTAATGTGAGAAAGAATTAACTGTGTGATTACACTCAGCACATAATCATGTGATCACCTGAAGGGCCCTCAGTAGGGAGCATCTGACTAACTCACTTACAATCAAGAGACAAACACACTTTTACTCTCGATCATGAATAAACAGTGATGATAAATCTGAAATGACTTTGAGCAGTTTGGCACCAACATCCCGATTATAAACATATAATCATAAATGTAAATGAAACTGCTGCTGGTCTTTTCCTCTTAGATCATTAATAATGCATGTTAATAGAAATGCAGGTATCATTTATTAATATCAATTTCAATATGACGTTTGTCCGGGTGTGTCCGATTTAATATGGATTTGTTTTGATTTTTAATGACATACAAAAGTCTGTACCACATTATAGGCATAGTTGCAGCTGCATTCGCGAGATGTGTCCATAAAAACATGACAAACTGCTGTATATAAAACATTTTTACCTTTTCTGCCCGGTTTGTTTTGCATTCGGATCCGCCATCTTCACGCGCTCGAAGACGTCACTGCTCGACTGAGCCGCCTGTGAGCGATCGATGATGCGCCGCTCCCTGAGCACTGAGCGATCGATGATGCGCCGCTCCCTGAGCACTGAGCGATCGATGATGTCTGTTCAGCGCCGCTTCTTCAGATGATCCGCTGTAGAGTCAGATCTAACACACACCCACACACACACACACACACTCACTCACTCACACACACACACACACACACACACACACTCACTCACTCAC